>NC_092422.1:78652399-78899899 GCF_036169615.1 Heliangelus exortis | reverse complement strand
ATACAGATATAAACCACAGCAATGATTAATGACAGAAAATTATTGCAGAAACAAAATTTTATATAAAGGCAATTTATAATACTATTAAAAAAAAAAGAAAAAAAAAAAAAAAAAGAGAGAGAGAGATTGTAGGAGGCTTACAATATTCTATTTATGAACCTACATTCACACCTTTTTAAAGGGAAGAAGTGTATCAACATTGTATTTATTCATTTGTTTTACATGCCAAAAGGGGCAAGTAGATTTTTCTGGTTTTAGACTTCATGGTACTCCCTGCCACACCCAATTTTACACAGCCACATGTAAATGCAACCCAGTAGACTAAATGAAACAATATGAAATGATCCTAAACACTTAAAAAATATGATTCAGAGGTCAGTGAAACAAAGTAAGCTTAAACATTTCAGTAAGTGGTGGATTAGGTGAAAAGGCTCTTGATAGGGCTGTCTTCATAGAAGGTAGCTCATTACTAACTTAAAAACTTCAATTTTGCATTTTATGTTTTTGAAGAATATGCCATTTGACTAACAGACAACCAACAGTAATATTAAAAAAAAATGGAATTACAACATTAGACAACACTTTTCTGTTGAAACTGATACTTCTGCACCCTTCAGATGCATTCACTATAATAGGAGACTGTTAAATAAGTCCCAAAGTTTCACCAAATGCTGTGTTCAGACAGTTCTTTGCTATAATACTTCTGGCTGTGTCTTTGAGGATTATATATATATTAGTGTAAACACCCATTTGATGAATTCCAACTCCAGTTGTTATACAGTCACTCCAAGTACTTGATATAAAAAATAAACTGTAACTCCCAACATCTGCTTTCCTAAGAGCTATTTGGACAAAAAGTTTATCTGCCTAACTCTGTGGTAAACCCTTTTTTAAACTGAAAACTATTGTGTAATTTGGAAATTTCTTTTTGCAATAAAATAATCTTGCACTTTCATAGATTAAATGTATAACTGAATTTATAAAGGTTTTACTTACAAAGAAAAATAAATTCCTGTTGAAGGACACTTCATTATCCTATATACCATGTAATAAGTTTCATAATAGATGTTAATACAATATAAGCAAATCACAATGTTCAATATTCAGACATTTCACAGTTTGGTTCACAGCTTGGTCTTGAAAAAAAAAGGGAGCAGAGTAAAACACTGCACCACTTATTCTGCATTTTACACATGCTTTCTAGCACTTAATATGCCAAAAACTACTTAGCATGTGGCACTGTGTATTATAATAATGTATACACATAAAATCTAAAAAAACTTCATCAAAAGCAACTTTTACACAAAAGCAACCTGTATAAACATATAACTTCGGCACATTATTTAATAACATATTGTATTAATTATATTACATTTTATCATGTCATAATATGTTACATTATATCTTACTATATCATATGATATCAATTGTAATGGAAGAGTAATTTTTTAGCCAGTTGGACTTTACAATAAATTAACATGAGATCTTGCATTTTGGCAACTTCAGGTCTTCAAGTCACCTACCTTTAACTTCCAACAGACAGGAACAGTCAACCCTGCCCTACTTTGTGAAATTCTGCCTGTATGTAAATAATAAAGTTTCATGCTCCTTTTGATGCAAAGACCTTCAGAAGAAGTATGTATATGTTCAGAAATTATCGTATTTCCAGAAAAGAGCTTAGAAAACACTTTGCAGCAACTGCAGTAAGAACTAATATAACACAGTATTACAAGATAACACAAAATACACATTTAGTATTCAACTATAACGTTCTTAGCATTGCAGTTGCTGTCTCCAAAAGCATTTAGTATTTTTACTACTACTTTCACTACTTTTAATACTAACACACCACTAATTAGGTAAGCTATTAATTTTCAAAATTTTCAAAATCAATTTATGTTTTTTAATATATAAAACATTACAAACATCCAAAAGGTTGAGTGCCTTCAAAATTTATGTCTGTCCTGAGAGCTGAGAAAACAGGGAGTGTTGGAAAAGGAAAAAAAAGTCAGGAAGGCAACAGGATGAGAAGATCTATGAAAGTCTGATCAAAATGGCTAGTTGGCAGTTCACAAATATGATGCTTCCAGCATTCTACAGACGCAAATTATATCAATATAATATTTTTAAAGTGATGCTTTTCTTCCTGACCTTCCTAACTTTGGACAGTGCAGACATGGGAATTTGAAGTACACTTTTTTTATCTGCACAATGCCAACAATTTCTGTTGGCATTTAGAAGTTCTTGCACTGCCTCCCAAAAAAGGGAACTATGTCTAATTAATTAACTACCCATCTTTATACTCCCAATCATTATGAGGCAGGATCCTTCATAATATGTCCTTCAAAGAACTTGTACAAACCTACATTAATTTTTCCTTTTTACAATTTACCCCAAATACATCCATTTGAATTGGAGGAAGAAAATTTCAGTTACACAAGAAACTGACATTCTGCATTTTGGACAGGACTCACAGATTTTCTCAAAAGCATTAAAATAATAAATACTTCTTTTTCATCTGAAAAAAATGAAAAAAAGAGAGCTACTACATGTGTACTAATGCTGACCTACAGCTGCAAAAATTTAAATGCATCTATCTTGATTTGAAATTGTATTGAGAAAACAAACATTTTGAATTTGTTTTTTAAATAATTAACTCATTTTATTTTCTTAAAGTTGGGTTTTGACATTGCATGCTATTACCTTGCACTATAACAACATATAGGCTACAAAAAAAAAAGTAACAGGACAGTCACTAAAGTCTTGGCATCACTTACAATATATTCATGTAGTAGAATATATTCTGAATACTTACATTATAGTATTTTCTGATGTGGCGTCTCATATCCAGCAGTAGTTTATTGCACATTTGAACCACGTAGTTTAAAGGAGGCTCTTCACAGTCAATCTTACTGCACCTTTGTAAGCTGGGTTCAATAGATCGCCCCTGAAAACAGGAGTATAAAAACAATCATGACAACAGGTGATGGCTGCAGAAGTTATCACAGGAATATAGATATAGTACGTATATTTTTAAAATAATAATCTTAAAGGGGCTTAAATATCTAGGCATTCTTTCTTCCACCACAGTTGGCTATGCCCATATAAAGACTACCCTGACCTACAGTTTTTCCATTGTTTTCTTAATGAAAAGTCTTCTGGAAAACATGTTTCCTTACCTACTACAAAGTTAATAATTCCAAAAATTATATTAAGAAAAAAATTATATGAAGAAAAAAAACCAACACCAAAGTCAAATAAATGGACAAATCACACTCCACTATCTCCCCTAAACAACACAGGTTTGTTGTTCTGCCCAAGCCCACTGATAAGAACATTGGTATCAACCTTACCGCTATCAGTTATGAAATTATCAACAGGGCTGTAGTAACAAACCTTGCTGAACAAGAATGACACAATTACCTTTTATTTTCTCCAACCACAAAGAGAGTTTTATAGTTTTAAACTATTTCATTACCCCTACTTTCAAAACTTGGACATAATGCATGAACCACACAGCTGGCAGAATTTTCATTAAAATAAAAACAGCTGAGTAGGTTGGACAGTTATACAACTTTTAGTGAATTTTCTCTTCAGGTAAGACTTAGTTTTTTCTTGACAAAGCTCCCACTCACAACACTAGATAAGTCCAGGTGGAAGAGAATAGGTGTTTATTTTCTCTGGTTTAAGGCTTTTTTGTTTTGTTTTGTTTGTTTGGTGGGGGCTGGTTGGTTGGGTTGTTTTGCTTGCGGTTTGTTTTAGTTTTTTTCCGAGTTTGACATTCACTTCTCTCTGGTTAGCCCATCTGCAATTTGTCAAGCCTACATGCAATTAACTATCTTATTTATAGCTGTGATGAACAGAAGTCAAGGACTCACAAAGTATCACTCAATTTTTGTGTCTTCTCCTCTTACTTGCTTCCAAAGACTGGTTTATTTTGATTCAAAAAAATGCGAAACATCTGTTGTTTGTCCAAATTAACTTAAAATAATTACTTTTAATTTAGATAAAAGATTTATTTGCTTTCAGTTTCAAGGTTTTCAGTACTCTGAAGCTCACTAATTTGCCAATGACTAATACATGCATAACATCGCTGTGGAGTTAAATATTTGGTCCTATTTCAAGTTGTGATCCAAGGTCAGAGATACATTTTTTGGCAGAACTTTTCAACAAGAATGTAGCCCTATGACTTTTTATGTTCAATACACAGAGACGGAAGGAAAGATAACAGAGAAAAACCTTACTCTCAAGAAGGGAAGTGGGATGCAGCAAGCTAAACACAAGTTTCAAAACCACTTTGTTCCAATTAATATGATTTAGGATAAGAAATTGCCAGTGCTATACGAAAGTTTCATTAAATGCAGAACTGGAAGTTACTAAGGTGTTAAGATAAGGGCTCCTTTAAAAAGTTACTGCAGCAATCATTCATGACTGTGGGCAAACAGATTAATGAAGTCAGATAAGCTCACATGTTCTGCTAGACGACACAGCTGAAATGCAAAAAAGGGAAAAATATTTCAGCACTGTCCTATCAGCAAATTTCTGTTCCGAAGCTATAAATAGCAGGACTCAAACAATATGGTATCTTCTCCTACACCATATGAATACTATCTGAAAAGCCATTCCCTCCACAAGTATTTTTTCTCCCTTACCAAGGAAGAGAAATGAAACAGAAAAAAAAAAGAACCAACTAACCGAACCATCAAAGACATTGTCATAAATATTTTCTGTTCCACATTTGTGGCAGCAAAACTTGAATCTTTCACAATCCCTATACTTCTCTTCGTCTGTGAGCTGAGCTGGGCCACCAACCAAAGCATCATTCTCCTCATCTTTATGGTAATGGTGATGGACTCTGAACTGGGAGGGATCCAGTCCTATTAATAAGAAACAAAAAATTCAAAAGACTAAGAGGTCAACCATGCAAGTAGGCTCATTTTTCATACGCTCAGTGAAGCAGATTCAAAAGAAAGTTACAAAATGTAAATTCAGAAGCTGAAAATCTCTCCCTTGCAAAAACTCCCTCTATGAAAAATAAATACATTTTGCAATTTTAAACCATGAATAAAGGTTCATGAAACATGAAGAAATCTTACATATTTTCTTACACAAGATTGCTTTATAAATAAAACAGGCACACTGCATTATCATGCAACAGAACATTTTGTTTGAGGAAAGCACTCCTTACGGATGGCTTTATTGTTGTTTTCTTCCTAAGTTACACTGAAAATATTTCAATAAAAATGTGCATCGTTATTAAGAAACAGTCTTTAAATCAAAATGGCACCATTAAAACTGAAAACAGAGAATAAAAACCCCATTAAAGAAACACGGGTGCACTGCTATTACCAACTCCTTCAAGTCCGTATACAACTGCCAACTCTGATTTCAATGCAGTGGTCGATTTCATTTTGGCTCAGTGGTTAACAGCATGTAGGTTTCAATCTAATGCAGTGGTTAAAATTCAGCAGCAGCATTTAAAACGGCAGCACTGGAGACAAAATGCTGTATTTTTGATTGCCAGAACTCAAGATTTTAAACAAATAAATACACAAAAGCTATCCTAAAAACGCCGATTCAACCACAAATAAGTAAATAAGCAAGCAAGCACAAAGTTCACTGCCCTAGGAATAAGATTGCCAAAGTAAACTTAATAAAAATCCACTGGTTTTGTTCATCCTTTTCATGTGCAGCCTTTTAAAAGCCCCCGTATCCCATTTACAGGGTTTTTTTTAATAAACTCTAGCAAACAGCAGATGCTAGAAAAAAAGTATTAATCAAATGAACACGTAGAAAAAAAAAGTTCAGAAACCATGGTTTACCTTATTATTAAGAAAAGATCAAAGAAAAGCACTTTAAAAATATTTTAACAAAGAGTAATTAAGTCGAGTAACAGAATACCATGTATTAACCTATATCTTGTGTAAATTTCAGTAATAAAAGTAATAATTACTATAGAAAGAACAAGAAAGATTACAAACAGAAATTGATGCTAGATCTTGCAGTTCTTTTTAATGTCACTATACAGTACTAGGAGGCTGCAAGAACATGTTTGGGAACAATATTCACTTACACAAATATTATTACAGACATAAAACAGCTTTGTTATATGCACAGATATAGATTGTCTTTATATAAAAGATTAGAGATGTGTGACTATTATAGCTATTCTGATTTTCTATTTTGCAACCATAAAACAAATTCAAGGACAAGGAAAAACTCCTTTCCCAAATATTTATTTGGTTCCTCATAATATAGGGTTTTCACTAAAATATAATCTTTCCAATTTTTGTTTTATCAAAAGAAACAAGTGTTGGTGCATAACAGTAATAATTCACCTCCAAGAGGTTCTGAAACTTTCAGTACAGTCCTCTACTATTCGTTAAAAGGAAAATAATGCAAAAACCATTGGTTATAGCTGATTTTACACTCTAATACATCTCCTTCCCTCTCCCGCCCCAGCCCCAACCAAAACGACTGTGGAGTTTTGTTTGCTTGCTGGGGGGGTGTGTATGTTCTGTTTGGTTTTGGTTTGTTTTTTTTTAAGGGTTACTAATAAATTTGCTGTTTTGCAAAGCAAAGAGTACATTCTGCAACATACAACTAGTAGACAGAAGATTTAGAAAGAGGACTTCAGTTTAGTATAAAGATTTTGAAAAAAACAGTTAAGTATGCAGTAGGTTATATCTAAGATAGTAACTGAATATAAAAAATAACTCTAAGGGTACCCTGAATTCAAAGTGGAATAGGGAAATATTTTTGCAACTTTCCAATGCAGTAGTCATTAAAGGTCAACAAGAAGTCTTTCTTTGGTTGTTTCCCAAAAGGCTGATACTTGACTAAATAAAATATAAAAGGACATAAATTTTGGTCTTCACACAATTACACTTTTCCAGTATTCAGTCAAAACTAGTGACAGCAAATGAGCATGTGAGCATTTAGTAATAATTTATCAGGGAGGGAAAAAAAAATAATAATGGGAAGACTTTTAAATCACACCCATCTTTGAACTTTCTTAGCTGTCTTGGCTGGAGAAAAAGCCAGGAAAAATACTGTGATGATTCAAGTGTACATCTAACTTTTGCTGTGCAAACAGCTCTGGTGAAGTCAAAGGGACTACAAATCAGGCTTTTAAAGAACATGCCTACCTTAATTATCTTGTGGAATTGGGACCTATTTTATCTATTATCTCCTTTCAGGAACACCTAGTTGCCTCAATTAATCCATTTCAGCACACTAACTGGTATACTCTCATACCAGGTCACACTGGTCATATTACTCTATTTGGTAAACAAAACAAGGAATATCCAATGGGGTGGAGGAAATCTGGTTTTGGTGATTTTTAAATGCACAGGATGAGACTGACAAGTGAACTTCTCTGAACTCTTTTTTTTTTCCATGACACTAAGAAAAACCAAAGGAACTTTGACTTACTCTGACATGAAAATCTTTAGGACGACCACTAAACTACCTGCAGCACAGGTAAGCTTCATAACCTCACTGAAACGGCAAGGTTGCACAAATGACAAGGAAATATCACGTTAAAAATACACTGCCTGACAAAACAATTAAAAGCAACTTCCAGAACTTGTTCCGGGATCATTTAATATAATTATTGAAACATCTACTGAGTCGGAAGTAAAAGAGATCACCGGAGAAGCTGATAAAAGGTCAAATAAATATTGCTAGTCGCAGTATTTGCAGAATTCCCTTTCTGCGGGTGGTTTCCAGAGGGTTTTCCAGGCAGGCTCCAGGAGCAGCCGCAGCCGCCGGGCGGGTCTTTGTCCGGGCGCCCGACACTTTCCCCCCGGGACCGCTGAACACGGCCCGAAGGCTTCTTCCCAGTATTTCGGATTTTTCAGCCGCGGGTTCGTCGGGAAGCAGGGAAAGTTTCCCCGCCCGCACCTCCCGCCCGTGAGACATTTTGCGAGAGGCCGGGAAACGGCAGCCGGTGCTGCCACCTGGAGCCCGCGCCCGCGCATTGCAGTCAGGGCGACGCGGCCCGGCCCGGGCTCCGAACCGAACCCCCGGTGCGGCCAAGGCCGAGAACCCTCTGCTCTTCCGAAAGACTCGGGTTTTCTTTGTTTTTCTCTGAAAGATACCCCCTGCGCTGCAAAGCAAGTCTGCATTCTGCGCGGGGTTCTTAAAACAGCCTCCTGCCCCGCCAGAACACACAACGCACCCGCAAGCCTCAGTTTCTAAGTGGGTCCAAAGCATCTCAAAAAACCCCAGCTAACAGGAAATTTGAACACTTTTGAGGTTTATTACTGTATTGCCATGGCGTTTCACCACTACTTTAATCCTCATTTCTATCGTTCTCCTCATTTGATTGTCTACTGTGAGAAAGTGATAAAAATGGCAGAACATGGTCAAATTCCTGTGTGCCACAAGGAGAGCACAACAGTACTGGTTTCTGTCAGGAGATTTAGACTGGGAAGATGCTAAACACTCTTTAGGTACTTGAAATTACTCTCTAGGAAAAAAAAAGAGACAATGTTTTTAAGGTGTGGTGGTAAGTTTCCTTACAAGAAGCTGAGATGCAGTGTGTAGAAGGAGGAACCTGTACCAGGAAGTACTCTAAATGACAAGGCTCATCAGGACCTGGTCATGGCACTCTGAAATTAGGCAGCCTTCCCAAGAAACTCCCAAATGCCAAGCAATCTGCAGAGCACCAACATGCATATCCAGCTATAAGGCTGGATGCACACATCTGCTTTAGAAGACCATGACACGGTCTAGGACAGCAGTCAGTAACTTCCATAATTTAAAAAATAATTGCATTACACTACAAAGTTTTAATTGTTTAAATTACTCTGCTTCTATAATGATTAGATACTTCTGGCAACATAGAAGTAAGGTGTGATTTTTCTTTGAGACAAGGAGCAGTATTTAATATATCAACAAAAAAAAGAATAAATCTTCAAATACGTTAAGAGAATTGTTCTGGAAATACAGTTCGTTTTGTTTAAGAGCCATAGGTATCTCCAGGGTGATATAAGTAAGGTCTCCAAGCATGTGTGAAGATATTTGTTGAATGGCATTACTGATCAGATTGCACACTTTATTTAAGTTTCAGTAACCCTGACAACCCTCATCTTGCCACTGCTTTTCCTCAAGAGCTTCAAGAAAAATGAGAACCACGAGGTTCTCACTTTTAGGGACAATGAATTTCCATCTCTCAAAGGCTAGACAGACCTACAATGTTCAAAAACATAAGGCAATTTTCAGTTTTATTCCAGAGTGAGAAAGTGCATTATTTAAGGACTTCTCTGTAATTTTTAGGTGTGGTTATTTGCTTTTGTTCTTCACCATCGAAGATAGCTTAAAATAACTTGCTTTGAGCACAGGCAGAACAAAGAATTTTTCATCATTTTCATCATTTTGATATAAGCCAAGCTTCCCTAAGAAGAGCTCAATTTTACCTACTTGGGTGCAGTGATTTGTCAATGAACTATTCACCTTACATAGAGGTTCTCTTAAAAATTAAGCTATCTTTTTCCTACAACCACCTCCTTATAAAGATAAGATCAGGCAGAGGAAGACATGCACAATGAGAATGAAACCATGTTTCCACCCACAGATAGGACACAGCCTCCAACACATCAGCTTTCCTCTTCAGAACAGAAAAACAGGCTCTTTTGCAACAAGCTAGTAAAAAAGTTCAAGTATTTGGATATGTAACATGATGAAAATACTATGCAAAACCCAACTTAAAGAGAACAGCAAAGAATTCTCCTGTTTGCTTATTTAGTCAAGCTGGGTTCAAGCATCTTGTATACTGAAGACTATTTTCAATTTATCTGAAACAAAAACATTTGAATATCCCTCCAGTATGGTTATAAAAAAAGCTGTGAGATAACTCAGCTTTCAAAGGCTAATGTACAACTCTAATTTAAAGTGCTGTATATCAAGACCTAAGTAGAGCAGAAGTTTTGAAAAAGACCTGACTATACTCAAACTCAAGTTAAGCATTTCCATGAACACAAAACTTGAGAAAGATAATTTTTTTACAAAGTACAGCAAGGTCAAACTGAACGCATTTGAGACCTAAGTTTGTAATAGATACATACAGGTTTCCAGACTAACAATTGTGGACTATTAATAAACTCTCAGCTGCATGACACTATTACAGGCTATAAAAGAAATTTTCATCTTGAACGTACTGTAGGACAAAAAGCAGCAATAAGCATTTACAAACAGTAGATGCTATCATGTGGCACCCAGTTCTTATAATCTGTGCACTTAATTGAGGTGCCTGAAGGGAGTCAAGTCTTTTCTGAAAATCCAACCTGTTGTTAATAAGGAACAACTCTGAATTTGAGCCTAACTCTACTTTAGACTAACAATCTTTTCCAAATTAAATAAATTAGCGTCATAAATCTTTCCTGTCTTTTATCTTAATGAAATACAAGTTTACCACCTATTTAAAACCGCTTCAACCTAACCAAGAGTGCTTGACCTTTTCAGTCAGGCATACCACATAGTCCACTCTGACATCAAGGGAAAGTTGTACTCCAAGGCCCTGCCACACAAACAGAATGATTTGTATGGTCAGCCTGTATGTGTGAAGGTGTCTGCTGACACCTCCTCAAAGCACCAGAGTTATTGAGGACACACTGCAACATCAAATGCCCCCAAGAAATACCCCTGCAGCCACACAGGCTATGTGTGCCTTCTATTTCTGCTCCCAGAAATAGCAAAATTCCTGCTCTGAAAAAGCTGCACATTATACAGCCTGTCTTGGGAGATGAAGATCTTTTATGGCTATCACGCTTCTTGAGAAGCAACGAGACAGGAACTTAAGACACAGATTTTAATTGCAAATTGTCAGCTGACCATGAGCAGAACCTGCTGCTAGCAAGAAATCTAGAGATGCAGTATCCCAGGTGAACAGTCCTGACAGGCAGGACTGCTTTTTGGTTTTAAGTGACCAAATCCTGGATCGTTGTCATTACCCAAACACAAAATGCTAAGGACTAATTCTTCCTTTGAGTGTTCCAAAAATTCTGAAGAAAATAATTTCTGCAGGTCTAAACTTCCTGTAGATATGAACATAGCATAAAACAGGAATTAGCAAACTGATACAATGCAATTCTCTAAAAAACTATTCTTGTGAGAGAGGAAAGTCTTGTCAAGAACTCTGCAGCCAGAAAGATTAAAGACCTTTTTCTGTAACACTTTTTAAAAATAGTTAACTAGATGCGGGATACAAATCACCATATTTCTTTTATCAAGGAGATCAATGATGTCTGCTGCTGAATCACTTTTCAGGATGAAACAACACTGGAAGGATTACACACACATTGTATTTTCATGGAAAGAGACCTCAAACAACTGTTAAAAATTTTTCAACACCTGTATTTCTTTCTAGGTAAGAAAGATAGAGGAGGGAGGAGACAATCAGAGCTGAGCAAAAAAATCTCTTGACTCTAATTCCTTTGACATCCTCGCAAGAGGAAAAAACAAGTCTAACAAGAGCAAATCCCTATTGATCATTTGAATAAAAACTGTTGATTCTGTGGGTCACTAGTGTTAGTCGCATTTTTATAGCACATTTTTTTGTCTACTTGCCTATTCCACATGGAAAAACAGAGACTGGTTTTATGCTTCTATTATCCACTAGGTCAGTTCTAGCAAACAGCCTTCACTTACATCCCACTAAAAATTTGTATCCTTTCATTATAACTATGCTTTCTCCCTGTGGAGAACCTAAAGATGCTAGAGTTTCTCCCTGGGAAAATGCTACTTCTGGTTGCACGCTCCAGAATTTCTTCATTAACTTAAAAAAATCTTAAATGCATACAACAGTAGTGTCATTTATGAAGAGCAGATTTTTTCAAGTCTGAAAAAGAATTATAAGATTAAATTCATGTAAATGAGCACCTTCTGAAAATGGTATTCTGCAAGTCATAGAAACAAACTTACAATCCAAGCTGGTTTCTTTTGACTGTGTAACACAAGCTATTGTTCACTGTAAAAAGACTGATTTTGGGAAGCACTTCTCTTAAGAACCATACATTACAACTTCCCACTTTATCTCTTGTAATTCTTTAAATAAATTATACTTACCTAACCATGTTGCAATAAGAACAGAATCAATTCCCTCTATGGGCTCACATATTCTAGCAACTACTGGATGTATCTGCTGTGACAGGTAATACTGAGTATCAACAGTAAGATTGTCTTGTTTTTGCAACTGCTCTGGAGCATATGCCCGCTGCCCAGCACTGAGTTCTGATCCATCCTGAGACAGGAGACACATAGAAAACAAAGTGTGAAAGTAAAATCCACATTTAGCCTATACAAAGGATTAGGCTTCAAATATTATGCATTATTTTAATGCAAAATTGTTACACAATCACTCTCTTTTGCTTGATTTATTATGCATCCAATACAAATCCGGCAGTAGCAAAAAAAAAAAAAAAAAAAAAATTGTATTGCTGATGCTGGCATCAACTACCAAGTTCAAGAATGTAAATCCAGCTTGTATTATTGCAGCCTACACGTGCAAATCAGTAAGAGTAGACAGAGTAAACAGTCCCATCTGTCAGTTCTGAAATGCACAATGAAAACACATTGTAACCATCAGCCCAGTTAAAAATATGCAGAGGGCATGCATTTTGGATTCACTTAGCACTAAACTAGCATTATTATTTTGTACAACAAGCAAATTCTAAGCCCTGGATATCAAAACTATATCTGTTTGGCTAGCAACTTGCATTCTTTGATTCCACAAAGATACAAATAGAATGAATGGTCAGAGAATGGGCCATCGTTTGTTGCCATGCAAAAAAAATAAAGAGCTGATAGCATTGATTGGAAAAAGCATATTCTGAAATATTCAGAAATGCTGAAAGACAAACATGGTAACATCATGCCAAGAGAGAAACACCACTCAGAGGTTAAGAGTATACAATACATTCTTCTCCAACTTAAAAGAGGAAGATAAAGAGAAAAATAACTTTATTTGGAAAGGCAATAATTAAATTGAAAGCGATATTAATGGCAGAATTAAGTACCAAGTCTAAGAAGATGTTACTCTTCTGAAAAATGTAAGTCATTAAGTCTGTACAATGTTGTTCCCAGTACACAACTACACTAGGAAATGTTATTTTTAATGTGTGTCAAAAATCTTAGAGCAGAACTTACAGAAGTATTTCAGCAAGCATTCAGTAATAGAAGTAAACTTTCATGGGGATGGGGTGAGGGCAGGCATAGAACAGTTTATATTTTGCTAAGTACATTTTTTGTGTGGCCTTTTTCACAGCAAAATAAAACTAATGCATTAACATATTGACATTTTCATTTTTTCAGTTAAGACAAGCTACTGGCTCCAATAGGGTCAGCAACCATGGAGTGAAAACCCATCACTAATACAGACAGACTGCAAGCCACTGGCTCCTCCTACTCCTTTCAGACAACTTAGTATTCAGAACAAAATTAATTTAGGACTATTCAGCTCATCCAGCTGCTTTGCAAAAATAATTACAATGCAATTCCTTCAGCTCCCTTCTTTCAACAAGTACATTCTTCTTTCTTATTGTGCCATTGCTCAGCCATACCCATGGCCCAGCTCTCATAAATCTTGGCAGCTTTGTCACACCAGGCTAAGAACTCTCAGTTAAATAAAACCCAGTTATCTTTCAGCTTCTAATAATGAAGGAGCTGAAACATTGGTCCATGCAGAAGTCACTTTGCCAAGTCTATCAGTTTGACATAAATCCCATGGTCCACCTAATCCAACCTACACCTTTTTTTTTTTTTTTTTTTAAATACCAAATTCAAAGTGGAGTACATATTTATGAGAAAATTATAATAACTTATAGGATAAACACCAGAAAACAGGAACTTTCTCAAATTCCACAGTCTATTCAACACAGGTACTAAATATCCAATGACTCAACTGAAAAGACACAGGTTGAGGCATAAAATAACCATAACACTTTTCAAGCTCCACCACCAACAATAAGATTTTGAAAAATGACAGGTTCTTCACCACTAGAATTTTCTTCTCATTTCGCTGACGACTAAATGTTTTCCTTAAAAATAAGATCTAGTGCCAAAAAGAAATTAATTTAGAGAAATTTTAATCAGCCACTATAATGGTTCTTTCTGGCTCTGTAATTTTAAATTTGGTACAGAAAACTGACTATTTTACTATATAACATAATCTAATTACAAAGAAATGCCAAAACATTTCTTCCAGGAGTTGTTTTGTTTTGTTTTGCTCTCTCTAAAAACAATACCTAGTATTTAGATTCAAATAAAGACATTTTTACCTGACAGATGATGTATGACACTGTGTCTCCTGCCTTCACCTTTCGGCCTCCTTGAGAGTTTATCCACATGGCAACATGCACATGTGGCAAGTTTTTTTTGTCAGGATAATCCTGTGGCTCTTTTGTCAATGCCTAAGGGATCAAAAGAGAACACAAAATCATAACTCTGAGGAAAGTATTCTACTTCAGTGATAGACAACTTAGAACATTAAAAGACAATATTACATCCTAGCTATCTTCATCCATCTACTATTTGCAAGTACATTTGCAACACAAAAATGTAAGATGACAGAACTCTAATAAAGGTATTTCCAAGACATGAAGGTCTAGGTACCAGTCCTCTATACATTAAAGATGTTTTTATTAAAAAAATAAGAGGATGCCTGTTACGATCCAATGCCTTCACAATTTCTGTCTGAAAAGTACATTACAACAAGCACAACAATTAAAAGCAGTTACAAATATAATGCAATTGTTTTAAAATGAAACTAAATTGAATATGAAAACATTACACAAAACACAACAACACAGCCAGAGATTATCCTCTTACCCCTGCACCAGCCCAGGTCATCTGAATATCAACTAGTTAAGTGTATTTAAAAGCTCTGTAGCATGATGGTACAGCTGATTTAAATCCTTCCATGCATCTCTTGTTACTGATATTCCACAATGAGTTCTCTTGACATAGAATCCTATGTTTAAATATTTCCCATTTACCCAATTCTTAGAAGTAACTTATACATCTGATGTAATGTGTAAAACGCATTATTTAATTTTTTTCTCAAGTAGTAAAACAAAGGAGCATTCAGGCATTTACAGTGGAAATTATTCTGTATGTTTTTTTAATGGGATATGAAGTACACTTAGAATATCTGCAATTGGAGCAGTTTGGGTTTTCTTAAGTCAACCATAAAAATTCACTGATTTTTCCAACACTCACATGACAACCTGAACACATTTCATTACTGTTGGCTTAACACAGTCTTACAGAGCAGGCAGATGTCTGGCTAGGAGAAGATATGGAGCAAATTTAGTGAAACTCTTCTATTAGAAGCATGAGAGGGGCACCTAACAACCAAGTCATTAAAGAAACACCCCTAGCAGGGCTTTTGCACTTAAAAATTCAGGTTTTATTGAGCACTCATAACAATAAACCAAAACCATACTGCTCTTTGCTAGAACTCCTGTAGATAAAGCAGAGCATTTTACTTCTTCCTGCTGGGAAGTCTGGAATGAGATCTCAGAATTACTATTCGCTTTCTTCTGTAAAGTTTTGAAGGGAAGCAAACTAAAAATAGTATGGGTTTATATCAGTTTTCTAGAAAACAGAATGGTTTATTCTTTTCTGCTGCATTCCTCAGTTTATGTATTTTAAATCTGGAATATTAAATACCAATTTAAGAGAAAACTTCTCCTGAAAGCGTGAGCTATCACGTTATTCTCAAAGTACAAAATGAGAAGAGAAGACAGAAGGATGGAACAGGACAAAATTACTATTCTGAAGCAAGACAGGCTTCCGGTCCCACAAGGTAGTTTTTTTCCTCATAGTGTAGGATATTTGCAATATGTTCCATGCTATTCAATATCTAATAAAACTCTTGATATTTCACAGCATAAGTATTCCAAAGGCTTTTATCAGCAGCCAATATATCCAGGAACAGTAAAGTTGTTCTGAGACAGAAAAGAGATGAAATATCATTTACCTTGTTTATTTCAAACTGATTTACTGGGATTTGACCACTGACCACATTTTCTCCAATTTCTATAAGCCGCCTCTGAATATTTTCCACAATTATGTCTCGGGGCTGATCAGAAAGAATCTGACCAATTACATAGCTGCAAAAATAGTCCAGAAATTAAGAAAAGCTTAAGACATTCAAAGCAAAACCATTACAATAAAGACTATCCTCTCTTTTCCTGGGTTACTTGTAAAAATTAAGGAAGCTGAGGATGAAGTCTGATGCAAAATTTATAGAAATTTACCAGGATATTTCATGTTGAGTTTTATATGTTTACTTATTTTACTAAAAGCAAATTACTGTAAATGTTTCTACTGTTAAAACAGTGATCTGAAATTGCTGAGTACAACTGCTTTCTATTTTCTGCTCAAATTTAATTTTGCCATTGATTATTTCATAACAGGTATCTTAAGATGGGGGAGAAGAGAACATATCAAGTAAGCAAAGTCTTGCCTATTTCTGTAAAATGTGGATGGAAGATCTGCCAGCTGCAGAAGAGTTAGTCACTAAAGAACTCTCTCAACCATTTGTATAGCTTTAATTACTAATACATTCCTAACTTGGAAAATTTGCTTCTATTATGATGCATCTTTTCTTAGAAAATGCAAGTCTTAAGAACAGTAAGTATGTGGTGTATTTTTACAAATGTAAAAAAGTATTCATTTTTGGATACATTTGAACCACAATTTAGATTTTCAAGAGGCAGTAGGCAATAGACGTTGAGTCAGACCTCAGATGACCACTTCTCCACCCACTCCAGCTTTCTTCCTACAGTGCTAAGCGCATTCTCTACACTGAATTTCAGTATGAAAATGCTCCAGGGAATGACGATTAATAAATCATCATGCCATATCCACCATAATGAAGTATCAGAACAGCCTCATTTGAAAATGGAAGAGAAATGGTCTTTGGGGAAGGAGTCACCTCCTCAGCTTTCCTCTCCTCCTCCAGCTTTACGAGAGGATACTGAAAGAGCTTCTTTGAAGAACAACCTGACCTAAAACCTATGATTCTAAAGATTTACAGCACCCACCGCTGTCTTAAACTGATCTTTGTGACCACTCAAATGCACAGCCTCCACAGAAGATGCAAAAACAGAGTGAAATTAGACATTTGGACTTGCCCAAGTATAATGTCACCAATGCCAGAATGGAATGTTTGCCACCATCTCCCACAAAAATCAGATTAAGATGCCCCAACACTGTTGTGAGTCACCAATCTGCACTGTTCAGCAAGCAGCCATGCAGTATCAAGTGTTTATGAAGCATGTACAGTTTGAAACAGTAAAGAGGACAACACCACAAAGAAACTCACTTTCCAGTCTCTTTTGCAAGATCACACCAGTCTCTTCGGACGATATCCAATCCTTTCAATTCTTGTTTAGTAATATATTTTCCATCTCCTGTTGGTTCCACAGTCAGGGCAGCATACTTCTTCTTCTTTAACAGTAGCAAGGACTTAAAGACTCCATCAATATCAATTTCCAACAATTTATAGAGTTTATTGACTTCATTTTTGATCTGTGAATTGACCAACATTAAAACAAAATGCAGCACCTTAACAGCTATGGAAGAATTTAACCTCCATCTCGAACGCATCATTTTTAAGTTTTAAAACAAGTAACATTACACACTGTGTGTTTTCATGCACGTTTTAAAGACTCATCAGATATAATTAATCATGAAATTAAATACACAGTAGTAACGATGAGCTACTATTAAAATTAAGGTTCACCTACTGGGTTTTTCAGGATTTACAGCTTGGTAAATTTAACTCCCTAACGAAATTAAGCAGTGCAGAGAAGCACGGGGCTGAATGTGACTGCAGAGAACTGACTCCAGCCCCATTTTCCTAGGTCAGCCAGTCCCTCTAGCCTCTCATACAAATGAAGCAAACAAAGGACTGCAGACCAGAACACCATGCGTGCATGCACAGGAAAAGCATGCACAAGTGGGCAAGTGGTTATTTATACCCTTCCCCACAATATACCTACATTTTCTGTAGCCCGTTATCTTTGAGGGGAAAGGTGTCATTTTTCTAAACACAGGCTATGTCTGATCCAAATACAAAAGGTTGAAATTGCACTTGATATGTTGTATTAATACAGTACCAAACATCAAGGTGCTCCACATCTCTTCCTTTTATTCACAGGAAAAAGAAAAGCAACATCTCAAAAGCAGCATGTACTTCCAGCAACAAACTATGGTTCCACCACACATTTACTCACTTGGCTAGAAGTTCCCCACTAGCATTTTTCTTTTTTCAGGCACATTTACTTTACATTATTCAACAGGCTATCTGCATATCGCTCCTCAGATATCCTTCATTTTCTCATTTTCATTACTCTTCATTTCATTTTCTTTCCTCTACAACATTATTTACTTCTATTTTCAGTGCCCCCATGTCCACTTTTATTTCTTTTTTTCCAGTTCTCTTGTCAGAGACCACAAACTGTAACTATCTTTTTCTCCTGCTTACTGAAGTTTTATGTAAATTAAAGCTGTTTTGTTTTCTAACACATAGCTCCTGTATGACAGGAACAGTACTTTCAAGCATAGAATCTCATTAGTTTTCTATTTAGCTTTAAGCCTACGTTACCAGTTTTAACCAGTTTTTTCCCTTATTTTTCCCTTATTTCCCAAATTTTCTATGTATGCAGCATTTAATTTTTTCACTTGGATCTCCATTCTCCCCACTGCAGAAAATATCAAGACCTAATAACCTGTGTCTATCCTTAGAATTTATACCCCTTGTATATTTATAAATTACAAAGGACCTCATGAAGTAAAACCATTTTGCCTATAGGTTCATATTTCTGCTATTTTTCACGTATTTTCAATTTTTTTAACATCATGCTAATAAAATACTTAAAAAAACAGTACAGTTTGATTGTACCAGCAAATCTGATTCTCAAGGATTTACAGAAAATAACATACAAAATGCTGCTCATGACTAAAAGAAGCATGGATATAAATATTGGGGGTAAAGGGCAGGAGAGTAAGTATATCCAGAAACTTGTGACACATGGCATTAGATGGAAAAATTCAGGAAGAAGATGAGAGAATTTTCTCCAATGGAAAAACAAAATTAATCTTTTGGAGAAATGCTTCAACACTGATGCTTTACATCAGAAGAGGGATACATGCACTAACTGCTCTCACCACAATTGTTTGCAGTAAACCTGTGTGTCTTCCAAAAAGTCTACATTAAAGCAGAAGTACCATAAAAACATGAAAACATTCAAAACATGTCTGGTTTTCTTCTGTTTTCATAAAAAAACAGACGCAAGATAGGAAGTACATGGGATAAAAAAAAACCTAAAATTTGATTCACATTAAGCAGGTGATAAGTTCAAAAACCTACCTGTTCTTTCCATAACACTGAATCAAAGTCAGAAGTATTTAACCTATGATGATGACCTTGCCAGACTTTAGAAAGATTATTACTGTTATTCCATAATGTTTTTTAATTAAAAAACTAAGTCACCCATACACACAGGGTTAGAGTAAGATTAAACTTTCTTATACACTACTGGATCTTGAAACCACATATAGTCTTCCATGTGTCAAAGAAAAAAAAGAAAAATTTCTCTTTATTGTATAAATCTTTCTTGATTTATACACATGATCTTTCTTGATCATCACGATATCACTGCTTTTTACCTCCTCCTGAGATACATCCTCTTCTCAAAGTACTCAATTAGAACAAAGAGAATCACTCTTGCCTTAAAATTGCTATGTCTTGTAGAACCATCACAGTTGGAAAAGACCTGTAAGATCACTGAGTCCAACAATCAATCCAGAAAAACCCATCATGCCCACAAGAGCATGTCCTGAAGTGCCACACCAACACGTTTCTAGAACACCTCCAGGGATGGTGACTCCACCATGTCCCTGGGCAGCTCATTTCAGAGCCTGACTACTCTCTCAGTAGAGAAATTCTTCCCCATACCCACTCTAAGCCTCTTTCAGTGCAACTTCAGGAAATTTTCTCTAGTCCTATTATTATTTACTTGGGAAAAGAAGCCAACATACAGGTCACTACAACCTCCTTTCACATAGCTGTAGAGAGTGGATAAGGTTTCCCCTCACCCTCCTCTTCTCCAAACTAAACATTCCCAGTTCCCTCAGCCACTCCTCAAAGGATTTATTCTCCAGACACTTCACCAGCCTGGTTGCCCTTCTTTGAACTCACTCCAGCAGCTCAATGTCTTTCAGCCCAGAGCTGAACACAGGACTGGAGTTGCAGCCTCACCAGTGCTGCGTACAGGGACACCATCATTTCCCTTCTCCTGCTGGCCACACTGTTCTTGATACAAGCCAGAATGCTCTTGGCCTTCTTGACACCTAGGCACACTGATACCTCATGTTCATCTGTCTATCAACCAACACACCCAGGTCCTTTTTGTCTAGGCAGCTTTCCAGCCATTCTTCCCCTTGACTGTAGCATTACATGAGGTTCCATTACATTACATTCCAAGTACAGGATCTGACACTTGGCCTTGTTAAATTTCATACAGTTGGCTCCAGCACATCGATCCAACCTGTCCAGATGTCTCTGCAGAGCCTTCCTACTCTTGAGCAGATCAACACTCCCACAGTTTGGTGTCATCTGTAAGCTGAAGGTGCACTCCATCTGCTCATCCAGATCACTGATGAAGACATTAAGCAGAACTCACCCCATTGGGAAACACCATTGGTCACCAGCCACCAACTGGGTTTAACTCTGTTCACCACAACTCTCTCAGCTCAGACATCCAGTCTTTTTTTCACCCAGCACAGAGTACACCTGTCTAAGCCAGGAGCCACCAGAAAAATGTTGTGGGAGACAAGTGTCAAAGGTTTCACTTAAGTCCAGGCAGACAACATACACAACCTCACCTTGTCCACAAGGTGTTTCACCTGGTCCATAAGAGGAGATCAGGTTGGACCTGACTTTCAGGAACCCATGCTGGCTGGGCCTGACCCCTGGTTGTTCTGCACAAGCACACAAAATATGAACCACTGCATCATCTTCCTCAGTAATGAGGTCAGGCTGACAGGCCTGCAAGTTCCCCAGATCCTCTTTCCAGTCCTTCCTGTCAATGGGTGTCACACTGGAAACCCTCCAGTTGCCTGGGATCTCCCCTGATAACCAGGACTGCTGATAAATGATGGAGAGCAGCTTGGCAAGCTCCTCTGCCAGCTCCCTCAGTACTCTCAGGGGGATCCCATTCATCTCCATAGACTTGTGAATGTTCAGGTGCCATAGCACATTGTTAACTGCTTTCTCCTGGATTATGGGGGAATTATTCTACTCTTTGCCCCTGTCTTTCAGCTCAGGAAGCTGAATACCCTCTGAAGATAACCCTATGTTATAACATACAGAAAACCCTCTATGTTTTCTTTGGGTTTTAAAAGCTTCCATAGCTCTCATTTATATCAACATTTCTTCCATCTTTCAAATACAAACTTCTCTCACATCTTTTCTAAAATGTTCTGAAACATTTCTCACTTCTTTTCCATGATTTCAGCGAGACATAAATGTTGCACACAGTCAATTGTCAACTGCTAATCAAACACATCTCTTCCATATCTAGCATACCCTGGAAATCAGTATTTTTTTTACAACTGAAAATCTGATAGCACATAATGTGCAATACATACTACACATCTGAACAAAACTAAGCTGACATATCTCTCACATCAAAACAAAAAGCATTAGAATAAAAATTGTGCTCACACTGTAACTAGAACTAAGATGGAGGAATTGTAACTTAAATTTTGGCTTACCAAGTATTCAGAGCCTTTCCTGGTAGCTTACAATTGGCAAAAAAGCTCATTATACAATGAAATGTTTCATTTTAATTTAACCACTTCTAAAAATGCACAGAGTAGCTACACCTGAAGATAAGGTACTCTGAGCCTCTGAGCTTTTACTACCCTATAGCTTCCACATGTGGTCATGTGCTTCTTCCTCATGGCCTATTCTCTGCTTGTGCTATGGAGTCCCCTCCTAATACCATCTGCTCCATTCAGTGTTACAACAGAGACATGTAGAAAAGCATGAAAAAGAAAAAAATTCTTTACCTTGTTTCCCAGCTTGAAGACCTCATCCAAGTTGGTGCTATTAGTGTTTATCATAATGGAATCTGTGTCTCCATAGATCACCTCAAGGTTCATCTAAATGAAACAAACTGGTTTGAACAACAAAACAGAACCACTCCATCTTTTTAAAGTCTTGCCTTCAAGATTCGAAAAGATTACTGTCCATATATTATCCCTTCAATACTAAAAGCAGGAAAATGTAAAGCAAGTTCATCTGAGAAGTCCATAAAATTCATTAAGATCTATTTGAGTTTGAAGAGAATAATGAAACTTAAACCGCTGACAAAACACCATTCATTTGTGTATATGTGTGCTAAAATTTTAATAAATGAATGCTAGAAAAGTAAGTCAGTGAACAAGTCTGATCTTGAGAACCAACAGAAATAACTTTGGACTGCTAGGACTCAAGATCATTTTGACTCAAAGACTGATGGACAAATCCAGGCTATTCAGGTAAGCATTTAGCAAATGTACAGGAAGGACAGTACTACCATCAGTTATCTTATGTCACTTGTAGCCATCACAATACTACTGAAAAAAAAAAAAAAAAGTCATTCTAGATTAAAAAAAAAACAAACCACAACCCAAAAACAAGCAAAAAAACCAACCTATCAACCAAAAAAACCCACCACCTTAGATACTTTATTTCAAACAAATCTAGTGAAAGTATTGGTTAATGAATACAGTAACTGAGAATACCACAGTCCTGTCCAAACTAGGCTGCTCTTCTTACACTTTTTCAGATTATGTTTCATATTTCTATCTTCCTGCTCCCATCTTTTTTCTTCTGCCATAACATAATCACCTTTGTAATTAGCAGATCTTTCAGGGAACAGGGTACTCCTTTTACACAAGTTGCTAGCTACTATGACCTGCAAGTTTTGTATCCCCAGGATGATCTACAGAACAACTACATTTCGAGAGGAACACTTGAAACCTTCTCTCTGACTGACACTCTTGTCCTTTGTATCATCTCTCATTCTGATCCTTGTAAGTTTAAATGCCCTACTTGGAAAAGATTGTGTTCAAACACCAGCCAAACTGCCATAATACTCTGGGATAACATAGCAAATTCTAGACAAATTGAAGCACATAAAAAAGCCTGAGGTGCATAGGAGAAGCATAGCATTGAAAAAGGTGAAAAGAAAAATTGCCAGCACCAGTAAACATCACTAAAAAAAATGAGCAGATGCATACAATTATGTAACATTAACTTGAAAAAATTAAAATCTGATGTGTTCTGTGGTGGAAAAATCAATGCAGCTGTAAGAATGGCTATGTCCATGTTAAACTCCATATAGTCAAAAACCACCCTGTGACAAGAGTTTAAAGGATGCCAAAAAAATAAACTGTAATAAAACACTAGAACACATGGCTCAACGCGTCTGTGAGTAAACTCTAATTAGCACTGTTGCTAATTTGCTTGAAACAGTCACACATAGGCTTCAAGCAGGGGCCAGATCATATCTGTGGTAGGAAAAGAAAAAAAGCTATAATCCATTAGGAAGGATTACATTTGTAAACCAGGCATCCTAAGAAGTGATTTCAGGTCTGTTTGGGCTACAGTTCTCCTAGAATAAAAAAATTTCACCAGGTGTGCTCTTTAAGGGCTGGTGTTTAATGAAAATGCTCAGCATTACCTTTTGCACCATCTCCTTGGTATGCATCAAAATCTGAAATAAAAAAAAAAAAAGTAATCAAAGATTAGTGTATGATATAATTACAAGCTAACACATGCAAACATATCCATTAGGTTGCTGACTCCAAATGCTCTCACCTTTCCAAACAAAGCAAACCACCTCTCTCCTGGCAACACACAGTCATCTCAATACTCATTCCTATTACATGAGTAAATTCTCATCTGACCTTGTATTAATGCTATTATTAACTCCCCTAAAACAAGATTAAAACAAATCTCAAAATTGCATGTGCACACACATTCTGCCTTAGGAAAAAAAGACCATTATACCAAATGCTCAAATAAAGCCTGATCAGAAAATGCCAGAATTAAACCTCTTTCAGTAATTTAGGTCAGTCATCTCCTTCCTATCAATCACCACATCTCTTATGTCATGAAGTTTTTCCCTAAAATCACCCTGTCTTCCATACAGCCTGGATGGTGCTCACTTAGGAAGAACCTAGTCAAAAGATTGATTACTCTTGTAATGATCTCAAAACGAGCCTTCAAAACACCAACTCAAGAGAAAACCTGAACTGGGAAAAGGAGCTGGGACAGAGATGGGATGCAGATGCTGAATCTATGGACAAATCCACATGTTTGCTCCTCAGGTTTGCTCCTCAACCAAGAGTGCACTCTCTGAATAGCAATTCTCTGAACCTCATAGGTAGGTAGCTGTAAAGACCTCACATGTGTAGGCTACCACTTCCAACTCCAATACTGCTCAGCATAGTGTAGAGGGGTGGGAAAGCATATAACCTGAAGCCACAGACACATCTGTAGCACAGAAAAGAAAGTATAAAACCAGTTTGAGGAATAAAATATGTAACTGCTGCAACAGAAAGGGATTGGTGCATGAGAACCACATATGGTCCCCATTCCATCAGTCACCTGGCCTTGTTTCCAGTGTATTTCCCATTTTCTTCTTAGTCAGCATCCTGGTGCTCTGGCACATAGCTCCAGATTCCACCTGGTTAGTCCCACTTCCATGGCTTCAGTCTTTTCCACCTCCACCCAGCACAAACCTCAGTTCTTTCACACCCAGTTCTTTCAGCTAGTGCTGCTACTCATACACATTTCAACTCTTAGTTGTCTGGAGGAGGATGACTTTGAAAAACTTGTTACAGTAATGATAGGTCAGAGTCTGTCAGGTGAATCTGAACAATCTGGTATTCTATCTTAAACAATAGTCAGGAAACACTCCATTTTTTCAGGTTATATTAAATTTAGTAATCTATTCTACGCTTTATTATTTTTAATAAATTAAATTGCAATATTCCTTGGCCATATTTGCCCAAGAGGCAGAACTATGACTTGCAGAGAAGAAGTCTGTCACAGGGGGCTGAACAGTGGAAATTAGCAGGGATGAGGAAAGAAGAAGGATAAATGGAAGAGCTGGCCATGGTTGATGGGAATAAGACCATGTTCTGAAATCTCAGGACTTTCATAAGGCCAAAATGAATCAAAAAATTCTTGACTATCACAATACTGACTACAGCTATAGCAGCAACCAACTCTGAAACAAAAGGTGGAACGTTCACCTCTACATAACAGTACACAAGCAGAAGGACACCACTATCCTTCAATATTAATGGCAAATTTCTTAAATACTTCCAAGCCTTCAGATAATCACAGTGATGGATACTCAAGAATGATGTTCCACTATGTTTTTTCAGTTTGTTTTAATTCATACACCAAAAGCTATATTACCCTGGCATGTTTTGCAATGCTTCATTTTGCAAACTTAATACTATGTTTCAATGTAGTTTCTGGTCAGACACTTTTTCCAGCCACTTTCATGTTGAAAGAGAAATTGCTTCACCTAAGGATGGACTCACTCTCCCAAAGTAAAAAGACAGGAATTTAGCAAATATTATATGCCATTCCTCTCAAGGCACTTGAAGAAAGCTTACATTCCAAACCATGATGTAACTTTGATACAACTGGCTCACAACAAATGTCTTTATCAGGGTTGTTCTACAAGCACATACGGCTATCTGTGGATTCCCAAGCTTGCAGCCAAGTTGAAAACATCCACTTGATTTAAAGATCATCCAGTGATGCTGCAAATTAGGTATTCACACAATGTGATGCCTGAAATCTGCCTGAGTTTCAAACTGCAAAAAGATCAGATGACCTAAATGGTATATGTAGACAAAGAACAGGAAAATGGTGAGTCTTAACTAGAGATTTACTCTGGGTTGCGTGTGCTTGGACACACCTGATTCCACTTTAACATCAACTTAAAAATTTATTTCAGTTGTATTTATCTTCTAGTGATTGATTCACAGCTGGCACTGCCCACCACCTTTCCATGGAGGTCGGAAATTATTTTAAAAACACACATCTCTGGTACACGACATAAAATTTCATATGCAGTAACCAGAATTCCAGCTTATTCAACCTCTTTGTCCTTATTATCTAACTCTGACAAAGAAAGGGCATACCTTTCCCTTCATTCTCCAAAAGCAAGCAGGACTTCCTTAAACAAAGTTTTAAGATTGGAAAGAGAAATGAAGAATTTACATGCAAATGAAAAGCCAGCCTACCATTTTTCCCCTTGGTAATCTCTGGCATTTTCTACTTCACTCTCTGAAATAATGCTATTTCTTACCAGTAATAAAGATAACATTTTTTTTTTTTTTTTAAATAGGATTACCCCCTACTAAGAAAAGACCACACACAAAGACCATTTCTCAGTCATCTCCAAGAACAGCAGTATTTGTAGGTAATTACAAGAGGGTCACAGACAAGTTAGCTTCATCAAGTGACTGGCATATGCTAGTGCTACCCATTCTGACAGGAGATCACTTGTAAGTGCCAACAGCTACAAAACAGACAATTATAAAGCCTTGCTAAATTCATTAATAAGGCAGTCAGTAGTTACCTGATTTCACAGCAACACCTGCATATTTATCTTCACATTACCAATTGGATGATGGAATTTTTTTCAAGCACATTTCAAAAATCTGCCAACTTCAAGTGTAGAAAAAAAAATAAACTTTGTAGTTAATTTTTCCCTTAACAAAGTACAGCTGTTGAGAATAATTGTTCAAGATCTTACCCTGTAATGTCAACTGCAGCAGAACAAAGAGTATTTAATTAGCAAATCTATCCAGTAATTCAACACCTATTATATAAAATGCCTTCGTGATTTTATTCAGGATAATTTGCTAAGAGGGTTATTACTGACATTCAGATGAAATTTAAAATTCCTACGCAAGTCGAGTCATAATAGCAGTAATGATCCCCCCAATCAGGAGATACTGTGTCACACAAGGTTCTTTTGCAATGCAGCAGCCGATTTCCTGACTTCTTAATTTCTGGGCTCAGCTCAGTGAGAGCCCTTCATGCCAATATTTCAGTCAGCAATACATCCTTAATGGGACTCTATTAGAATACCTAGAATAAAAATGACTTTTTTTTTGGTTAAAAAGAATGACAGCACTGCTATCATATCAATCATTAGCCATTTCTCAGAAACACACAGTAAAGGAAAGGAGGTTTATAGTGAGGCTGAGAAGACAGAAGAAAGAAGAAAGAGAATAGGAAAATTGTTACTTGTTAGTTTCCTTTTGCAAATAATATTACACTGCTCATGAGAGCTGGATTGTCTCCTATTACAGGCAATCCAAGTAGGAAGAATTAATTGCCTGGCAACCCATCTGTACAGCCATGCTCCCTCCCCCCCAGTAAACATATACGTCTAAAAAACCTGTGAACTTCTCAGCACAGTGAACATCTGGGAAATTCTATTTTAACCTTTTTCTTGTACAAGCAAGACTGGCAGCACACTTTCTCTCGCCCATGAACTGCAAGTTGGTGTAAGTGGGAAGATTGTAATTACAGACAAGCAATCATCAAACTGCAAGATTGTCCCATCCTAATTCTACTCCAAGTCACTAATTACTTAATTAAATGAAAACGTGGTTTAAGAAAGGGAATGTTTAAAAATAAATAAATATACAAAACCCAGTTTTACCATTATCCATTAGATCAATGTATGTATCCAATACATCAAGTATTTTTAAATATACCATATCTTAAAACCACTAAAGAGTACCTTCTGTCAAAAGGATGCCCACATGAAAACAAGCTAGATACCCGAGTTCAAAAACAATGGGATAGCACAAAGCTAACACCCTGATACCAAGATTCCTCCTGAATACACATACATTTTCTGTAGATTCCTGGGGCCACAGATGTTAAGAAAAAGAAAGGAAGACTTAAGACCAGACTGACAAGTCTGACCAGAATGATTACACAAGTACTGCAAAGATGAGTACGAAGAAAAAAAAAAATCACTTAGGTCACTTAGAACAAGGAGAGAAACTAACGCTCTAAGGGCTTTGCAAAAACTGCTTATGAAGATGACCTACAGTTATCTAGTGCAGGCCTGATATTTTTTTTTTACACCCCAGTTGCTTACTTGTGCAATTTTATAGCAAGAAAACAGTTCCGTCAAAGACAGTAAGGCACCAAAGATGATGATGTGAATCAAACTACAACTTGAAGACAATGTTCTGCTGGTGCCAGAAACATTAATATCTTCAAAATGCTACTGTATTTCAAGTATTTGTGGTGAGTTTCACTGAGGAGAACAGGAAAACGAAAATTAATTACTTACTAAGTTGTACAATTATTGGTTATTCTGCACCATAAAGCAACTTTTTCTTGTTTTGAAAAGGACTGCTTTGGTATTATGCTGTAATTAAAAACAATGAAATGCACACCTACAGCTTTGGACAAAAGTTAAAAAAAAAAAGACACCCAAAACCTCCTGTGTTGGAAACTCATGTAAAATTCTGTAAATGGAGAAACTGAGTGCTCAACAGTGGAGCTGAACACCTGAGTGCACAGAAGATACCTGACTCAGTTCTGACCCCACTCCACATTCCCAGAAGCAATTACAACATAATGTCTGGGTGGAAAACCAGCTGTGCCAGATGTCTGTACAGCACAGGCATCTCCTAATACTCCAGCATCAGTCATGCTTCTTCCAGAGAAACAGAACACCAGAACCAGTGGCAGTTCCTAGATAAACACCAGGGTCACAGCCCAGCCACAATTGTTTGCTTTCTGACCAATTTGTTCAAAACTGAAAACCCAAACCGAATGAAGGAGCAGGTAATTTTTTTCTGTTTTGCTCCATGAAAAAACAAGATCCACAATACCCTTGAAGAACACGGTACACAAACCAATTTCAGTTCATTAAGTCCTATGAACATTTTTTTATTTAAATCTATTGAATATATCTATGTTTGACAAACATCTTGTACTTGACTACAAGACCCAAAGGTAGCTTTCCTTACTAACAAAACCTTTGTGCATTTCAAGTACAGGGCAACTACAACCAAAGTTAACTCTATCCTAAACCACAAGTAAAAACATTTCTATAAAGCCAGAATATGACAAATATAATTTACTGTTTCCTAATAAAACCAAACCATGTGTTAATTTTTTCAATATTTAAACATATACAGACAAGTGTATATCCTGTATATCCTTCTTTGAGAAAACAATAGCACTTGTTTCACTGAAATGAACAAACATTTAGACAGGAAAGCTTTGCTTTGCTTTGTTTCCCTAATTGAACTGGTTTAATACATTTAGGAATGAAGAATCCATCTTTCACTGGGAATAAAAATTTTTAAAAAACAAAAAAAACCCAGTAAATAATTACAACTAATTACTTTTAAACCGCGGTTTCCTTTTTGGTGAGACAAATTAGAATCCAGTCAAGGCTTAAAACAGTGTTGTTCTTCCCAAGAAGTGAAGAATAACCATCCTATATATGAGGTTTTAGCTGAACTATAGTTTCAGAAATTGTTTTTCAAATGTGTCTCTCAATCTTGATATGATAGGAATATATGCACTGACTGTCCAGTCTCCCAGGTAAGTTATGCTCATAACATAGCTGGAAATCCTGAAGAAATCAGGAAGTAGCACCTAGAGTCAGTAGCAAAGACAGTTTATCAAAAATAACAAAAATTCTAAAGACTGAAGTATTTTTAAAGCAGTAAATAAACAGTGCAATATCCAAGATGATAGTAAATTCCTTGACAATTATATCTTCCACCTTTTGGTTTTTTTAATTGAGTAAAAAGCAGAAAACATGACTTACAACTCTGTAAGGCCTTTCTCCCTAGCCTTAAAGAAATTTTCATTACAAAAAGAAGAGTATGCTATAAGAAAGGCCTTTAAGGCAATAATGAAGTACAGAGTTAGCAGGAATTGAAGCAGAAAGAGATATATGGAAACAGCCTGATGAGTACTCAGACTTCTACTGGAAACAGCCTTTTTCTGGAAGAACCATAGGCATTTTGCAATAGTTACACTGTACAGAGCAGGAAAACCTCTGCCTAGATACTGGTATATTCACTGAAAATGATTCTGGAATTTTATAGGAAATGAGAGGACACACTAGTCTTGGTAATTAATAGATTGTGTGTGAACACTGTGTCCATCAAAACACCTTTGTAAGTGGTTTGAACTGCTTTAAAACTAAACTGTTCTTTCATCATGACTAAGTGGTTGTCTATCAAAGTAACATCTATTCAAGTTCAAAAAAATATTTTATCCTCTAATTTTATCCTCTAATTACCCTCCAAAGAAAGTTATCTTACCTAAGTTCTTAAATGTCATCCAAGATTTTCATAAAGCATGTAATTTTGTTTCATTAAATTAGAGATATTTAGACAACATGACAGTTGTTTTTATAAAGCTGATATTCATCCTTCATGGTTGCATAGCTGGGGCCAGGGGCAGGATTTTGGGTTTTATGTTCATGGAACCTGCTTTTGAGGACCAAAAACTGCCTAGGCAAGGCAGGATCCACCTGACTATGTGGGGCAAAATGATCTGTGTCAAGAAGCAGCTCAACCCAGTCATCTTTAGACCAGGATTGAGGGAGGTGAGAGTGCATGTCTGTGAGGAAGCTGCAACCACCATGGGAAGGAAAGGGTAGGGCATGATGTGAACAGCAAGGACCTTGTAATCATCAGTGCAAAGCTGAAAGGGGATCCCTTCAAGTGTACCCGTGTAAAGAAGGGAATGCCCACAGAACAGTGTTACGGAGAAAGCTCTTGCACTTTTTTTCAGGGTCTCAGCAGGACTGGGTGCCTCTCTGAAGGGCCTGTACACTCATGTACACAACATGGGGGAAAAAAGAGAAAACATAACTCTGCATACAGTTACAAAGCCATGACTTCTTGGAGGTCACAGAAACATGGTGGAAAGCATGATGATCACAGGAGGTTCCTGAGGAATCTCAAGCTCTGGCCAGCCTTACCTCAAGGCCAGGGGAAAGGTGACAGAACAACTAATGTGAAGACAACTGTTTACCTGATATGCAAAGCATAAGAAGGTGCTTGTGAGTATTCAGTGTGGATTTACAAAGGGAATATCATACTTCACCAAGCTTCCTATGAAGAGATGACTGGCCTGGCGGACAACGGGAGAGCAATAGTAAGAGTGTAGTAAGGCTTTCAGCTCTGTTCAGAGTGCAGCTAGAGGCCAGACCATAGTGATGTACCTCAGGGATTGACAGTGGGTTCAATCCTGTTTGGTGTTTGTGTTAACAGCTTAGATGATGGTGCAGAGCATGCCCTCAGGAATTCTGCAGGCAGTATGAAATAGGGAGGAGTGCTGATACAGTAGATGAACGTGCTGTCATGCAGAGGAACCCAGACAAGCTGGAATGTCTCATGACCTACAGGAAACTAACAAATTCAAAGGGGGAAAAAAAGTCCTCTACCAGGGGAAGAATAACCACATGGACTCAGGGACTGACTGGCTGGAAAGCAGCTTTGAAGAAAATGACCTGGTCATCCTGGTAGACCCTAAAATGACCACGAGCTAACAACATACCCTTGTGTCAAAGGCCAGAAGCCTTGTGGCAAAAAGCCATGGACACTCTGGGCTGCGTGACACAAAACACTGGCAGTAGATCTGAGGGAGGTGGTCCTTCCCCTTCACACAGCTCTGGTGCGACACACATGGAGTGCTGTGTTCAGCTGAGCTCCCTGGTACACAAAAGATGCGCACATACTGGAGCAAATCCAGTACAGAATCACAAACATAATTACAGGACCTGAAACATCTGTCATGTGAGGAGAGGCTGAATAAGATGGGACTGCTCAGCCTGGAGAAGTGAAGGTTCAAGGGTGAGTTTTATCACTGTCTACTGATGGTTGGGAGTAAAGATGACAGTGGCAGACTCTCCTCACTGGTGTCCAGTGAAAGGACAAGAAGCAACGGACAGAAATTTAATTTTAAAAAATTCTTCAAAACACAAAGTCTTGCAGTGTTCAAATACATGCAAAAGCTTCTTTACTCTAACAGCTGCAGGTTGCCAGGAAAGTCTGTGGAGTCTCCATGACTGGAGATATTCAGATCCAAACTGGGCATGGTCCTGGACCAAGCTGCTCCAGCTGAGCAGGAAGGATTAAATTAGATAACCAGAAAAGGTGCCTTCCAGTCTCAGCTATGGGTCTGCTATCCTCAAAGACTTATCTTCAAGTCTTTCAGACATTTTCTTTACAGTTAAGAGTAAATAGCTTAGATTGTGTTCTACAGGTACCATTTCAAGAAGCAAGTTGTGTCAAAACATGCTCACCCTTTACCTAAAGGAGGTCAGTATATACAATTTTGAGTCTCACATAGAGCGAAGTGACAGAAGACATGATCTTCAGATGGACTGGCACTGAGTGGACTCAGCACCACCTTTATGTTGGGTCATCTCTCTACTTTGAAGAAAATTATCATTCTGAAAGCTTCCCACATAATCTGCTTCAGATCACGTAAGTTGTAACCCTCTCTTATTAGGGGAAGAAAAGTTCTATAGATATCAGCTTAACTATACTGGGATGTTCAGGTTTCAAGCAAGTTACTTAAATGCAAAAAGATGAGAGATCGGGTGTATACAAATACCTAAAGCGTTCATAACTGTACTTCATAAACAAAGCATGTGGTGAAAAGAGGTCCTTTTAGAACAGCTCGAATGGGAAAAAAAAGTATATAGTATTAGATGAATCTTGCTGCAACGAAGAAGTAAAAATAATTTTTTCATCATGCAAGAGCATATACACAAAGTGATGGAAACCAGGAAAACTGTTGCAGCAAATAGGGAAACCTTAGCCTCCGACATTGTGTCCCATCTCCTGGTTACAACAGATAACCAAAAAAATTAACCAAAGATTATTCCAGTGCTAAAGAATTATGAAACTGGAATGGAATTGTAATTTTAAACTTGTAACAAATAAAGATTTTTACCAAAGAACCTACACAGGACTAAATACTACCAGTGCTCAAGTCTTAAAAATTTACAAACACATTTGGTACAGACTGAAAAAGTAGAAGCAGGGTAGGTACCACCTCCAAGTTGTCAAAACAGTAGCCACTGTATTAATGTGACTCCTACACAGTCTCTTCAGACTAGACCCTGTCACAGCTCTTAATTGCCTTGTTCAGCGGTATCAAGGAAAGAAAAGAGTTTCAACTCTACGTGAAATGCAACCTTTCCTCCTTCAAGCAGTACCTGGGTGATCACTCCAAGGATGAAGAACATGCAGTCTTAAATAGCATGAAATCTCAGTCAGTTTTCCTGTTTGTTCAGTGTAACCTCTCTGCAGCACTTGATGAAGCTGGCTTGGATACAGGTGAAAACAGCTCCCGAGAGACTGTCACAGCCAGTCATTTTAGATTATCTCTTAAAAATGAACTTCCTGAATTCTCTAGATATGTCAACCAAAAAAAAGATGGAACTCAAGAGGACATAAAAGACCCCCTATAAGCAAAGTAAGCATTTACGAAGTATTTCAGAAATAAAATGTAATGGCCTACCAGATGATTAGAAGATGAATATTTCTGCCATGCACTTGAGACCTCAGGGTGGAATATTTTTTTTTAATTTTTTTTTTAAAAAGCTTATTTAAGGTTTTTAGCTATTTTTTAACTAGCTACGAAAGAAAATTACTAGTTAACAACCCTAAATTGCTTGTTATGTAGGGTTTGCAACTGTAAGTCAGGAATAAGAACTGTAGGGTGGTTTGGGGCAATTTCATCTTACAGATCTCTCCTATAAGAATGTACAGGAAAAAAGAGCCCATGTAAATGGAAACTACTGCCATATCTGATGTCATGGAGCTTCTGTAGAAACAGAAACATGCTCCGTGATACAATTTTTGTGAGAATTAAGAAACACTGACCTTCCAGCAAAAGCCAATTCCTGAAAGGGACCATCTTATTATCAGCATTTAAGATTTCACCAATTACCTAAAATTGCAGTCTAGGGCGTTTTTAATCGTAACTCATAACAGAGGACACTTGCACTGTTTTTAAAAACAGCACAAAGTTAGAGATATGTCAAGAACTCATGTAAATAAATGACAGTTTCATAAGGTACTTTCCTGCATTAGTGTGTTGAGCACTTCATGTACAGTCCACCCATCCCAGTATTTAGTTTCAAGATTAACAGCACTGTGGCTTCATTACTAATAAAGCCAAGTTGTTAAATCCTCATTGTATAATCCCACATGATATGGATTTGTATGTTAATTGCAAAGAATATGAAAATATGAAGACTGGGAAAACAAACAAATGTATTTAACCTTTCAACATGACCCTCTAGGAATCCAATCCAAATACTGACTTTTAGCTACATATTGGATTAAAGTTTTGCCAGTCATTCAATCCACATAATTCACCGTGAATGATGCTGCTCAACAGGAATACATTTTTATTCTAATGATGGAAAAAACTTAATTACAAATGCAACTTAAGCATGCTACCTCCATAAATCCATTACTGCAAGAGAGGCATGCTGATTATTTTTTAAATCCTTAATTTGTCATTTAGACCTACTGTTATCTCATTTGTAAAGAATTCTAAACACATTTGCACAAAACTAGGTTTCTAAAACATACACAATGTTTATAAATCTCTCACTTATTTCCCTACAATTTGACAGGATACATTTTGTGCTACATACTTTCACTCAATCAATCTTTGACTTCAGAAATTTTCATTTAAATTCTTCATCCCACAAATTCTTGTAAAGAAAGAACATCACAACCTAAAGGTTTTGTTTAATCTAAAAACATAGATAACAAGCTTTCCTACTTCTTATTACAAGGGTCTGAATCATTAATAAAAAATGCAAGCTTTCACTCATAATGCCAAGGAAGCCTTCTGTGAAAGCTCTCTCTTGCTCTTAACTTTGCAGCTTACATAGAAGGCACCGGTAATAATTTACATTATTGTCACACCAGCCATTCGATATCCTCATTAGAATTATATCTGAAATGAGAACTACAGGACCCTGACAAGTTTTAGTGCCAACATAATAATCCAGCCACAAGCACTGGTCAACACTGGCTTGACTTCATCCGCTGTTATTAGAGATACAAATGTTGCTAAGCTTCTTTTTAATGCCTTTAGATTACTACAAGTGCCTAAAATAAACAACCCAACCAACATCAAAAACAGATAGAAGATATATTATAAGGACAGAAATCCCTGTAGGAAATCTCTGATATTCTAAGACCCAGTTGTACAACAACAATAACAAAAAGAAAAACAAACAAAAAAATAATCACAGAATTGCAGACTACCTGAGGTTTGAAGGCAGGTCTGGAGGTCATCTGATCTAACCACTCAAGCAGGACCACCTAGAGATGACTGCTCAAGGACTCTGTCCAGATATACTTGGAGTATCCAAGTCCAAAGTTTGGAGACTCCTGGGCAACCTGTGATAGGGCTTGGTCACCCTCATGGTAAAATAAAAAAATAAATTTCCTGATGTTCAGACTCTGAAATTGTTGCTTATTTAAAAAGATGTTAAATCTGCTGGACAAAAAAACAAAAAAAAGCAACCAGCCCATCAGCCTCCAGGACACTGAAGAGATAATGCTGCTTTCCGACAGAGGTAACACTAATTTTAGTATGTCCTGATGAGCTGCAAAACAAGATATTTGAAAGTATTTTCCCAGGAAATACACCCGCAATATGGTTGATAAGACACATCTGTTCTCTTTATATGTCATCTTCTTTTCTTTATGTTTATTAACCAAGATATTTATTTTGACCACATGTACACATAAGCATTTATAGGCAGTTGACTGTATGCACACACAAGCATTTACAGGAAGAGAAACACTTTCACATTTAAAGTCAAGAACCTACCACAATCTGATTGAGATCAATAAAAATGTTACCCTAAAATATTAAATTATCTAGAATATAACCGACTACATCTTTCTTGAGCCTACGATCTTATGATACAAGCAGTTACAATCTTAAAAAACAAAGGCTGAAGTTAGCCTTGCCAGTTCATCTACTAACCCATGACCATAAGGTTATTATTCAGAGCAACTACATTTAACTACATATCTGTAATGGATCAGATGTCCCATCCACCTGAATTACTATGATTTTTTCTGTTTCAGTTCTCCCTTTTCACGAGCTACAATCACATAAGAAAACTGTCACAAAGCTGAAATACAGTGAATTTGAAGTATTTGAATATTTATTTGATTAAAGTATAGAAGATTATCCTTATTTGGTTAAAGTACAGAAGATTATCTAGCAGAAGAGAAAGGTAATTAACATCTGATTTCAAAGCTTTTCAAATGAGCCTCATCCCAACCACACTGTAAGAGTTCTACACTAAAGAAGTTTCTCATTTTCATTCAAAAAGGCACACCTGGCAGGCCAGCAGTAAGGATACGAAAGAGAAAACAGAAGACGAAGAGGCATTCAGATCAAGCAAAAAACACATTCCCCACTCTCTTCCACATGTGCTTGCAGTCATATCACCAAATAACATCTGACTAAATGAGGTACCCTCACCCTAACAGAGAGAGGTAATTTAACAGGTCAGATAGAGGAAAAAAGATAGTTAAATTGTCTGAGAGTTGAGCAATAAAAACAAAGCCTGTCTTATGCAGACATCTAGAGTGAGTCTAGAAAAGGGTTTGCTGACACAGCTGGTGGTTGATTTTTCAAGCTCAAAACCAAAATCACCATGCAGGTACTTTTTCCATGGCAGAGCAAAATCTCTAGTCTAAGGTGGTCATTTAAAGTGAGCAAGTCCTGTCCTCCACCAGGACAGAGCATCAAGCCCACAGCACTGCCACAAAGCACATGCACTTGAGATTTCTGCAAATGATGTTGCCTACTTTGAGAGAGCATCTGCCGAGACTGATATTAAACATTTTTATTTCCATATACTGCAAGCATGCTTTTCTCCTAAGGCTTTTCACTGTAGTGCAGAAAACACCATAAGCAACAGTAGAAAAACAAAAGGACATGACAAGTTTTCCAAGGTTATTGGTAATGAAAGGAAATGGCTCATATAGTAAAAGAAAATACCAAAAGTTGTTACCAATACAGGAATTCTACATGATGATAATACTAAAGACACTGGTTAATAATAAGTCTTTACAAACTGTCTAAATGAACATGGAGTCAAAGTCAGTTTGAACATCATGTCGGAGTCAAGCCTACTTAAAAAGCAATGATCCAGGAGAAACATTAAAAACAGCAAACTATTTGTCTTTCAAAGGATGACATTTCACAAAAAACACCTTTGATCTCAAGAGCAAGCAATATTTGAGGGGCATGAGAGGCAGATAGCTTCCATGCTAATGTCTCCCTAAAGAAAAAAACTGGGGACAGCTTTATCCAAGAAGTGTAGATGTTCCACGAAACCAAGTCAGCAGCTCCCAGTGAAAGCTTGGAAGGAGGGGGTTACAGTGTTTTTAAATAAGCTGTCCCTCACCCCCCTCTGCCAAAATAACAGATGTATCTTGGAGCAGAAGCAGCTTCGGAAAAATACTCCAATTGCTTCTCCTGCTGCGGAGACAGGAATTTATGATGGGCTATGGGAAGCACCCCACAGGCCTCAACTCTGAAACACCAATGAGGGTTGCATCGTAAAGGACTTGCACAGTGTGAGGGGCTGCCAAGCATACCATAAAACAAGAACACCAAATTACAATCTTCATCTTGCTTCCAAGCCCTGTGTTTTCAGCCCTCAGCATAGGTTTTTCTCACCACAGAAGGCATTAGGTGTCAAAAGGTTCATAGACTTGGCTCACTGATTGATTCCTAGTCTAACTGATTTGTAAGGCTAATTAAGACATGGCCAAACTGTGTCCATGTCTTACTTAACATTAGTGTTCAAGCAAGCTTCACACAACCTGATTAAAATTGACTAAAAATGTCTTACTTCAGTAATCACTTAGACAGAATGAATTTTACATTAGCAGGATCAAGCACGCGTCAGGCCTCAGTGGAAATGAAAAGGGCTTATAGTAATAGGCTTTATAACTCCACCACATTAGGTTAATGGCTAAATGATTTACATGTAACTTTTCCCCCTCCTCCTCACCCTTCAACTCACACACAAAAAAAAAATCCTATATTTGGCACTTTTAACTATGAGTGCCAAGACAAAAACAGCTGTTCTTTTTAATTAGCTGAAAATTAAAAGCCACGAGTGATCCTTCATTAACTCTTTCATGGCAGAAATAATCAATTAGACTTTCATAAATCCAGAATGCTTGAAGACCCTAGTGACCCATTTTAGACAAACACAAGCTATCTATATGTGCATATAAAGCTTCAATGGTTTGAATGAACAAATATGCAACCGATAAAAGTGAGATCTTTACTCCTTATGCAACTGGCAGGAATGGAGTTCTTCAAATAAGTATTTTCAGTTGCATAAAATACCCTAGAAGCCCTTGCTCTTTCTCAGCCAGCAATTCAATCCAACAGTTAGTAGCAGCTATTAATGATCCAGGAATACAGATGGCTTAAAGCCAACCCTCCCTCTTTGCAAGTGCTGGAAAGTCTTATACCATGTGGCAAACCAGGTGCTTTGTTTTGTTCTTTTGGCAGCAGAGGCTTCCATTTTCTGGGAATTTGAAAACAAATACAGCAGCAGTCACGTGCATCTGCTCCATTCACTGGGTACAAGAACAGAGTTTACCTGTTCCCCCACCTCTCCTAAAAGCTTCTTCTACCAGATCAGGTGGGAACAGTGAAAGTTCAACACACACTGCCCTTATATTTAGCAAAATTAATAAAAAATTGTCAGATAACAAGGTCAACATTTCTCAGTGATACAGAGCTTTGCATTTTCACGTCACTGTTCAAACGTTAATAAATGAATCCAACACCAGGATTAAGGTTAACTGCCAACACCATATGTTTAAAAATAACTTATCAAGCATCTACCCGTTGTCACCAGGCACAATTATGCTATCACCACCTCACTTTCTTTTCATGGCATTAGGAGGCCAGCCAGCCAAGAGGCACCTCCTACCCTCCCTTACACCAGGTCAGGAACACCGTGCGTCCCTCTGCATCCAGGGGTAGGTATCAAGAAGTTAAGAGTTTATAGACACCGGTTTGCTTCTCTTGGGAAATTACTGCAACTTAGTTTTGTTCCAAGCAAGGGCTATGTTAGATGAAAGGACCTCAGAAGGAAGCTGCTTGTTTCCCAGGCCCAGCCTAGTGGCCCAAGAGCAGCAGCATAGCCCATCCCCAGTCCCCTCCTCTCCCCTGGCCACAGGGGTATCGGGTTCACATTCTTTCCCCACAAACACTTGTCCAGTGTCACACAAAAGAGTGACCAACAAACCTGATACAGAGCTGTTAAATTCAGACAGCAAGGCACCACACAATGACCTTTAGAAGAACGATATTAACAGGTGGCTGGTGTCTAATACAAATAATTATATTACACTTTAGCAGCGTGGACCAAAGTGGAAACACATTGTCTTGTCATCAGCAATTGGATGAGCCTAAGCAATGTTACCAGAATACCTTTTTAACACTCCTCTTTTTTTCTCCCAAACTACCAGAGAAAAAGTCCCACCGTACAGCACAGCCAGTAAGCTCCCAACTCTCTCACAAAGTATTGAATTTGAGAATTTCACCAAGGTATCTGACATTTCCATCTATATGCAAAAAAGAGCCCTCTGGAAATCACACAAGAATCCTTCACAATTAAATTAAAGTGTTGTTTCTTAACTTATCCTGTTTCTCCTCTTGGAAGCAGTCCACTGGAAATACATTTCTACCTCCATTATAAAGTAATAAGCTGGTAGCATAGGTGCTTCTCAGCAAAGCTCTTCAAAACCTGGAAGAGAAACTGCGCCGCAAGCGATCAAATTAACCGCCCCTGCTCACTAATTAGTTTTTCCAACATCAATCACCTCAAGTTAGCAACAGTTTTCACCAACCTCTAACCCCGAGACAAATCGCTGTCTTGACAGGACAGGCAGCTGTGGCAAACAGCCGCAACATTTTGGGACAGAGGGCAGCAGTATCCGACTGCATCCCCGGCCGAACTCCACCTCGCCGGGGTGCAGAGGGGACCCCCGGCCCTGGCAGCCCGGGCACATGCCAGCGGCAAGGCAGCCAGCACCCTGAGGGGACAAGCAGCAGATCGGTTTCCTGCCAGCTGCCACACTGCCGGCACTTCAGCTGCTTAAAGGCTTCTCATTCTTCCCTTTTGAAAGGGGAGGGCAGGTTCAAGGACACTCCAAGCTTGCCCAGTGTATCCGTGGGGAGAAAGCTGGGAAATCGCACCTCAAAACAACAGGGCAGGCGGCGACGTGCAGCTCGTACGTCCACACAGGGGCAGGGGGTGGAAGTACTTGAAAAAACAACAAAAACTCGTCTACGGGGAAACATATCAAAGAAAGACACTGCTTAGTCTTTCATGCAGAAGTGCAAAACATCTCAGCCTTCTGCTCCGACAGCAACAAGTCAAAAGTAGCATGTTCACTCACCAGGGAGCCACCTGTGAAGGCCTGAGGTGGGCTGGAAGAGCAGCAGGCAGAATAAAAGCAGTACTGCCGTCAGATGATGCTCTGCTGGGTACAGCTCAGCAACTGCAGAACACCACTGATGGCCAGAGCATCCTGACAGACCAAGAACAACACCCCTCCCTTTCTGCCTCTCAAGGGAAAAGCAAGTCTGTGGTCCCTGGGCAACAGCCTCTCTGTCAGCCGAAAAGCAAACCAGAATCTGGTGAGCAACTCCTACTTTCATCCTCTTGAAAGAAAAGGCAGATTGGAGCTGCCAGGTAGGTGCTGCTTGCTGGCATGTGCACCACCCTGGAGTTCAGCAGCAGCCAGTGCTCCCCTTCTCACCCACCCCACATCCTGAACACCTCAACAACTCACTTTAATTCAAACAGGTATGAGTTCTATTTACACAACAGCTTTGGGAACTTAATCCAGACTCCCACCTTGATTGTTAAGCAACATGGTTTTAAACTAGAGAGACCAAAAAACAAGAGCAGTGGTAACAACAAAATTGAGAAGTGCTTGGAAACAAAATGTGAACTCATTGCCAGTGAAGAGATCTGACACTTCGGAGGAGGGGGTGTCAAGGTGGGAGGAGAAGGAGCTGTTACACAAGAATTGGTAAGGAAGGTGAGTTAGCAACAAACAAAATCCATTTTTACAGTCTCCAGTATCCTTACACATGTACAAGTACATGAGACTGCTACAAAAGGCTTCCCTCCACCACAGCAAATTCTCTACCACATATGCAAAGAAGTTTTGGCTCCCCTGTATCTATTTTACATATTTTATTTCTGTATCTTCAGCTCTTCATTTATTCTTTTTACTATTTATTCTTTTCTTTTTTTTTTATACTCTGAACATGAGAATCAACAGCAAAACAACAAAAGACCTACCTCCAAAGGAAGTGTCTAACAAGCACAGTCCAGAACATCATCTACTACCCTGATGAGGCTGAATTACCCTATAACAATATGTTTGTTATATGTTTGTACACGAGTCAAGGCACCTCCTCAAGAGTAAAGTATGACTCAGGTATGTTAAGGTAAAAGAAAAGGACTGAAACATAAAGAGGGAAAGACTATAATTAGAAAAACTTTGTTCTGGATTTTGACTACATGAAACTTCAGGTAAGAGGATGCTTGGTTTTCTTTTTTTCTGAACTGTGGTCAGGCATTCATGCTTCTCTGACACTTGAATCTTGAGGTGCACTTGAGGTGCAATCTACCCAGACCACTCTTGGTTTTTAGCAGCCTAACAAAAGCACACTGGAACCTGAAGCAAAGTACATCTGCTGAGACTACAATTACTAGGAGTATAACTTGATCACACCTGAGCTCCATGAGGCCCCTCTCTCCACGTCTGTGGTCAGGCTCACTGTGAAGATGGTGGTCAGACTGAGTATGTCAAAGAGATGCAGTCTGCTAGGCAAGCTGGCCTTACTTCACAGGCAGAAGTGCCTGCACACGTATTGTCTCTAGTGACCCACCTGAAGCCAAATTTCAAGATGTGCAGACTCCAGAGTCTTCCAAAGAAAATGCAAGCCTCCAGGCTAAACAACCCCAGCTCCCTCAGCATTTCTTTGTCAGATTTAGGCTCCAACCCCTTCATCAGCTTTGTTGCCATTCTTTGGCCACACTCCAGTAGCTCAGTGTCCTTTCTGTAGTGAGGGGACCAAAGCTGAACACAGTGCTCAAGGTGCAGCTTCACCAGTGCTGAGCACAAGGTTAAGATCACCTCCCTGGTCCTGCTGGCCACACAATTTGATCCCTCCTAAGAGGGAGAATGGTCTGAGGAAAGAGACAGGCAAACTGATGATCAGAGTTATAACTATATAATAAACAGTAAACATATCAAGATTAAACTGAAACAAGCAAAGCACCACCTTCTCCTCATGAAGTGCTTTACAGAGACTAGACTGTAGCAAACAATTTCCTTAAAACAAACTGAAGATACCAGATTGTACACACCTGGGAAGGAATTACAGGAAACCTCTTATAAATGTCAAGGATGAGGACAAAGAATTCTATGTGCATGTAAATACTGAAAGGCCCACTCTAAAGAATTACTGAGTATCAATCTACATATAAACATTTTTATGTTGTGTCAGACAGGTAATTCACTGCTTCTCTCTGGCTGAGCACTCATGACTTCTTCCATATACACAGAACTACCTTTATCAAAAATACCCAATTAATTTACATTCCATCCAATTCATCTGTCACATAAATTCTAAGATTTCAGTGTGGCAGAAGACTGTAGTGATTCCTTATTGACCTTCCTGTATAACACATGAGCCACAAAATTTTAATAAACAGTCTTTACTTAAAGCCTGTATCCTGAGGCTGAGCAACAGCATAAATTTAAGAGGCATAGCACATGATATTGCTTTAACACAAATGATGGGGAAATCCACTACCACTTCTATGCAATTCTTTCACCACAAAATCAATGAAGAACTTAAATGTGGTTCATTTATGCTGCCAAGTGCATAACTCTAAATCTGCACCAACACAAGAAACTGATATATAATAGATCTTCAAAAACATTGAGGAGAAAGGAGTAGGAAGAGATGAATTACAGATACCTAGCCAAACCACACACACCATAATTTTACAGAATTTTGACTCTTGGCTCCTCTGATTGGCAATAGTCTTTGCCACAGCAGAAAACCCAAACAACACAATTGCTTTAAGACTTCATGGATCAAAACCGAAGCAGCCTGCAAGTCTACTGTAAGGTAGAAAGTTCTACTGAAAAAAAAAAAAAAAAAAAAAAAAAAAAAAAAAAAAAGGACTGAGTCATCAAGCCCAGCTCTCTAAAAATTAACACCATATAATCCTATTCACAAGGATATCAGTCTCCCTTTTAAATAAGGTGAAGTTGGCATTATTCTTTTAACTTCACTGTCCATCGCAGACAATTAAGACAGAGGTACTTGTTCCTCATTGGGCCTCATTTCAGAGCCCTTATCATTATTGCCTTAAAAATAACATGTTTCATAGGGAATGCCTCAGGAAAAATGTATTTTGTTGGCTCAGAGGAGTATTGTCACGATGGCTGCTCAGTTATTCCCTTGAGGTAGAAAGACTAAGTAGGAGGCTTTATCATCATTGAGACAGATGGGTTATTAGACACATAACACCAACAATTTCAATAGACTTAAACACAGAAACTTGATTTGAAGGCTGAAATATCAAAATTAATCCATTGCCGAGGAACCCTCCAAATTATCAAATAAAGGCACTTGATGTATACCATTAGAAGCATCACATCTACACTGTAAGGACTTAACAAAGCATTCTCTGTTTTCTCTCCTCGTTAAAAAGTGTGAAACAACCAAAATGGGCACTTGGGTTCCTCTGTATCTTTGCAAGCTACACATAAATTAAGCTGTAGTGCCCTGTACTTTCACATTACAATGCCTCACCTGAAGGGTAATGGTTACAAGAAGGTCAGAAGGCTTTCTTTCTGCACTTCTCATCTTTCTAATCCTGGGCAACCACAATCTCTTACAACAGGAGATAATTAAAGGTAATAAAAAATAAAAAAATCCCTAAATAACAGGTTTAATACCTTAGCTAAAAACACCCGAAATTAAACCCTGTTTTCAAAACTCTCTCTATAAAGTTGACCACCTGCAGGTATGTCAATGTTTAAAGTCTCTGCAATGTTTCTGAATACTCCAGAATCTACCTTGTAAGCTGATACTACTCAAAAAGGACAAAATCTTTATGGCTACAAAGAACCATCAACTGTAAAACTCCTCAGATGCCACTAACACAACATACTAAGCAGCGTACTATGAACAGTTGTTACCCATCCTTTTCACTTGAAACACAGCAACATCTTTAAAATTCATACATGAGACATGCCCATCCACAAAGCCCACTCCTAAATCCATTAAACTTATTCTCAATCTCTACTTAAAGAATGTAAGTGACAGGAGAGAAATCATGGAGATCTAGTGGGTAGGCTTTTTAATTTTTGGTAACAGGAGTTTCCTGGGATGGAATAAATACCTAACCTGCTGTGTGCAGTTCATGAAAGATGGGCCTAAATAAAGATTTCCATGCTGGCTGCAAATAGGTGCTTAAAATAGTATCAGAACGCAGATCGAGACATTTAAAAATCTGTTATTCAGCACCTGAATCTTCTCCTGATGGCATCTGGAGAGTGATCAGAGGTGCATGTTGGGACTGCTCAGTCACACTGCTATTCCACAGCTTGACCCTTTTTCCACTCATGAAATAGAGTTATCTCCACTTTTTAATTAATTTTTGATAGAAACCCTACCGCTTGAAATAAGAGCTTAGGTATTAAATACATATTACTTAATAATACTTTATACTTATCAGATAATATTGTCAGATTTATGATTTCTTCTATCAGCCACTTGTAGGCTGATGTAAAGCCACACTATAGTACAACGATAGCACAAAACAGTGTAGCTATTTAGGAGTTAAATTCCTATGAAGACTAGCAATTTCCCTTTTAACCAAATCAGAACTTCTGTTTAAAAAAAGTTTAATGAATGTGTATGCTAGGTATTTAGTCTATTCTAGGAAAAGAGAGACGACCTTCACTCTAGTAGCAACTGGTTTATACTGTTCAGCTATGCATACAAAGGCATTCTCTGTTTGCTTTGATGGCTTGCACATGCCAGGGGTTGATGTCATTGATAGATGACAGCTATTGACATTGCAATCGTTCTCACACAAAAACTTTATTAGCATAACACAAGATCTAAAAGTGTGCTATCCCACTTTCTAAAAATCTTCCCCATCTGCTGCTGGGTGACATACCTAGATCATCTTCCCTCCTCTATTCACTAGAATACAACAGGCACTCGAGCTCTGCAGGAAGGGTCTGGCTGCATCTGTCTTGCTAGCAAGGCCATTGCTTGTGAAATAATTACTCTGGCCTTGTTAACTTGCAGCAATAACTGAGAATGAAATCACCTAATAAGCCAAGTTACCTACTAATATAGCACATTAAAACAGAAATGATTGCATATAAACTTTGAACCCCCTTTAGTGCCAATTAATTTCAAGAGCATTAGCACCAACAGTAAACGAATACGAAGCAGTTTAACTAATTAAAGCTTACTACGTAATAGGCTTGTAGCTTCAATTATACATTTTTCATGTTAGTCATTTGAAACAGTAATGACATGTACCAGCTGGAAAACATTTAGAACAGGGCCTGCCTAGTCACAGGCAACACAGCAACAGGTAAATGAAGCTGCTTTTGAAATTATGTCATGCACTTTCCTAGGAAAAGTGCTAACTAAGCCTTATCAACAGAGACAAACAGCAGATGGCAACAAATGTGACAAGAGACATTTCATCCTCCAGAAAGAGTTCAACACAAGGCATCAGCAAAAAAGGAGCAGAGTTGGAAGCACGACTTCCACGGATCTTATCCAGCTGCTCCCTTCTGGGGGAAAAAAAAAAAAAAAAGAAGGAAAAAAACCTCCTAACACAAAACCAAAACCCAAACCTGATTCTCAACATAATGTACAGACTTCACTTGTAGCTCACCTACCTACCTTTCCTAGGAAGTCCAGTACCAGGTGTACAACAACTTCAGCAAGGCAGCTGTGGCCTTTCCCTTATGAGAAGCTTCCTACTCATCCCCCATTAAAAAGGACTTTAGATTAAATATAGACCTTGACTCTCAAGATGAATATTTTTTTGCTAATTTAATTGCACATACAGAATAGAACTAGTTATCCAAGCCTTTTTGACTACTTGTGCACTTTTGGACTGAATGGACACAAAAAGTTGCTTGCCCTCCACACAGTTCTGAGCATTCAGTGTTCCTCTGTTATTTTTGAGATGTGGAAGATCCATAGCTACCTTCTCCAGACCATTTTACTTTATTCTTGACACTTAACTTTTTACGACATTGAATTAAAATATGAGATAAAAGTAATTTTCACGTTTTTCCCCAAGGTTTTAACTTCTAGGCTCTGCAGCTATCAGAGAAGTTACTGGTATTCTTGATTTTCCTCTTGAACCATTCATCGACAATTCCATCTTCCTGTCATTCCACCCCGATCCCCAAGTAAATACACACTGGAAAGGATGATTCCATCCTTGTTTGGAAAGAAACATCAATAACAAGAAGGAGGAAAACTGAGATAAAATAATAAAAAGGAAATAAGCTACTTGCTATCTAGGAAAATCTATTTGCATCTCAAGCTACTCTCTTTTCCAAACATTTTAAATATAGCTGACATTTAATCACCCATGCCCATTGCATTTAAAAAGCAGTCAAAAGCAAAACACCTAAAGGAGTTCTTCATTACAGGTGAGCATATTTGCTCAGTTTTCCCAAATGCCATTTCTCACAGCATTCACTGCAACAGCTCAGAACCTCTGAGAGCATCAACTCTCTGCTCCATGGACAGGGAGTCACTGGTCTCTTGGTGGTTGCATAAGTAATCCTAAAACAACTATTGGCCATCACACTAGGACTGAAAATTAAAGACAAAAGCCAACACCTTCATGTTACGTGAAGCATGCAAAAAAAATTGATTTTATTTTAAATTTAAGAAAAATTATCAGACCATAAAAATCCAAACACCATGAACAGTGACTGCTTCCAACACTGTCTGAAGTGCTTTGATGGTGAAAGAAGCATCATGTTACATAAAACAGAAAAAAACTCTTATGCTCAAGAGCACAAAGCAAGTCTGGGATATTCTATGTGCATTATTAACAAACTATTAACCCCAGTTCCTCTCAGGGAGAGGGGCAGATAGACAATCACAAAACAGAGTTTCCTTAAGTTAAGATAGAAAAGGCCAGGGACAAATACTAAGCCAGTACTGATACTTGATAATTGTGATAATCTACTACCATGCATGCTTTACATGCTCTTGGAAGCAAAGACTTGCTTGGCTTAGCAGGGAGGCTCTCCCCTATTATGAAGACCAGCTGAGCCAAAAGCTATGCAGTACTGTATGGAATAACACAAGGATCATTGCTGGAATAGTCACATAAGTGCCACTTATTATTGCTTTACCACCCCAGATGTCCTCTGGCCAATCTATTCCTTTTTCCATTAAAAAAAACCTAAAAAAAAATATAAATAAATAAATTAAAAAATTTAAAAAAAGTAAAGCAAGATCTGTGGGGGAAAGGAAATAGCTGTCTTTTAAATCAGCTAATATAATAAACATCAGACAACAAACATTCAGTCCTACAGTGAAAATTAATGAAAAGGAAACTGGGACAGCTGCACAGTCCAAAATTGGCACTGATTTTCAGAGAAGGAATAGGATCCCTGAAAGTATTACTAGATGGCTCAGGAATCCCTGGCAAAAAATCAAACAGTTTCTTAAAAAAAAAAAAAAAAGAACTGCTGTAATTTAACACAGTATTTATGACAGTGCAAACTGACACATTATTACACTCCAGGCTGAAAACTGAGAGACACAAAAAGAAGTCACAATTTATTAATCTTCCCTTGGTTGGCATATCAGAAGCCCATCTTTCTGGGAGAAAAAAAAAAAGCAACAAAAAACAAAATACAACAAAACTAAACTAGATTACTTGCTCCTGTATAAAAAATGAGATACCTTCCTAATTACTTTAAATATTTGAATTATCAAATGGCTGCTGAAGACCCACCACAAAAGGTCTGTAAACTAGAGGAAAATGGGAAAGAAGCAAGAGTTGTTTTTATCTGATCAAAATCATTAATAATACCATTAGATCCCTATAAAGTGCAAATATCTCCTATCCATAGGAGGAACTGCATCCATTAATAAATTACTTGGACAAAAGTGAAAGGAAAGCATCTGTCGTCCCCCCTAAGGCAGCAATACAAAATACTAAACACAAAATTGTAGCCTACTGCAAAAAGATATAAAGGAAGATTAGTCCAACTTGCCAAAAGCATGTAAGTTGGGAGAAAAATATCCCGTGTGACAGCTTTTCCTTAATTTTTTAGGATCAGTGGGAGGTTTCCTTCCCACTGTAGAAGTATGTCAGCTAATTCGATTTATTCATTTGTCAGCATAATACAATTCTTAAAAGCAACAGCTTTTATAATTTTATACCCTTGATTCAGCAAGACATTTTTGTTCCAGCATGAAGTGTTTCAGTCACCTAAATTCAGCCCAATCTTGTTACAAGTCAGAAGTATTGTTCTGTGATTTACATAAAAGCATTTTCACTGAGCTAAGCAGCAACTGACAGATAGGGTAAATGGGTTCCAGATAACATTTAAATAGCTGTACTAATTACACCACACAGAGATAGGAACATGATCCTTTACTCAAATCCTCTGAGTAACCATCCGGAACACTAAAGAGAAGAGAAAAGAAGAGGAAAAAAACCCGGTGCAAGCCATAAGACAGCAGATAAAGGAATTTAAATAAAATTCTGCAAACATTCTGCATAATAAAGGGGGTAATCTCAACTAATTAAACACCATAATGATCTTCTCAGAATCCCTTAGAAGCAAGCAGTAGTTAATAACTTCACAGATTTCCTCAAATCCTTTCAGAAAGGAATGGCAGTTTCTAAATCATTACTGCTCTGTCATCCTGGACCACTGCCAAGAACAAAGAACTTCAGGACACCTGTCAATTAATACATTCCTACTGAAGGCAGGCTCATCTTCCATCTTCAAATCTATTGAAAATTTGCAATCATAAAAAGAAACCAGATAAAAAAACATGACAACACTTAAATAAGTGGCTTCTGAAAGACAACAGTTTAAAAAAAACCCCAAAAACAACAAAACAAAAATAAAACAAAGCTGTGTTTCTGCTGAAGTAACTTATATACATAGCTTGGAAGATGAACTACATGACGTAATAGACTTTTTACCATCTCTAGCATCTGTGGTATACACTAGTACCTGCCAAAATGACTGACCACCTGATGGACAATTGAACATAAGAGATCTAAAGCTTTTCTCTAATCAAAGCTTTCTGCAGGGGTTCTCAGTGTAAGTACAGGCTTCTCTTTGATTTTTCTTTAGCTCCAGGATGACTACACTTTTAACTCTAAGTTGAAAAATACAAAGTTATGCACTGAAGCAAAAAACAAAAAAACGGGTACAATACATATTAAAACATCAAGGCAGAAGAGCTAGTACAATTTAAAGAAACCAACAGATTTCTGAGCAAATAAAAAAATATTATTTACCTAAGTTCAAAGACACTGATGATGTTGAGTTCCAAGGGAAACAGGGAGAAGAAAAGGGAGAAATTAAGGATGTTATACAAAAAACAAAATATCAGCTGTCATTGACTTATATATGGATTGTTCAAGAAAGCAACAAAGTTCTACATACAACAAGTAAAATTCCAACCAGAGCAAACCCAATGAGAATGTTACAATAGACTCAAGCACAGGACTAAGACATCCCTGTGGTTTTGTGGTAGTCTTCCACATGCCAATTCCATATTACAGTACAACAACAAAGCCTGTGACAGTTTGATATCCTGGTCAAATTAAAAGCATTACAGAAGAGAAATGAGGTTAACACTGAAAATATTCTTTACACTGAAGTCAGAGAAAATAAAAAATAAATTATTTGTCTGTCAACTGTGCTATCGCCTAACTGAATGAAGCTGCACACAAAGAATTCAGAGCACCAATGTCAAGGGTAAACCAGCCCATGTATAGAGTGATTACTTGACCACAGTATTTATACTTCAAGGCCTTCTCTATTTCTATCACAGAAACCCTTCTTACCCAAGCATTTCACGAAACACGACCCTGAATTTCATCAAAGGAGATTATTACACAGTCCTGCTTTTCTGATAAATTTCAATAATTTAAATTCACCACTTTCTGGCCCGTTGTCACAGGTGTCATAAATAAGGCAAGCAATTAGAAAGCAAGCATTAACTTAACAAGGCATGATCAATCTGAGATGTAGCAACTGCTTGGCTAGGGCTGTCTACTCCTACTTCAGCAGCAACTAGGAATCATCTTTCAGAAAGGCTATATGTCAAAAGACCACTGTCTGTCTTTTTTTTTTTTTTTTTTTTAATACCAGAGCTTACCAAGCATTGCTATCCAAACCTTAAAAGACTCACTAGTCACATGTAATCAGCAAGACTACCACATGGGACTAATGACTGCCAGGGATTAATGCCAACAGTAAGATTAAAATGATGTTCCGACATCCCACATTTTTCATGCACCCTGCTGGCAAGTGGGAGCCACTTCAAAAACCTGAATAACTACTTGCTTTTTCAAAGTTCATCAGACCATACAAAAATATAAATGATCAAACATAAAGGATAGAGGGAATCAGATTTTTTTTTTAATTTTTGGTTTTTTTTAACTAATAAAGAGGTTCAAATAGGATTTTAGCAAGCAACTGTTTCCATTGGCTCAAATCAGCAAATGAACACAGTATCAAATTGTAGAGCAGATATCAACATATATAATTTAATCCTACTTCCTGAAACCCTACCCTATAAATTTGATAAAGGGCATAGCCTGAAGCTACAGAAAACGATACCACCAGCAACATCTCCTGCATTACAATAGGCATAAACACTGAGAAAAAAGCAAACAGAGAGGAAATGTTTAAGTTAAAATTTCAATGCCTTCCAATCCTACGATGGTCTAAAATTTGGGAGTATTTATTCCATCCACTTTTACACTGCCCCCTTTTTACTGTGAAGGAAGTCTGAACAATTTAGCTTAGCCTATGTGTCTGACTTAAGATTTCCTTGCCTCTAACACTGTAGAGTTTACATTGAGATCCACATCAGGTATGCCCCAGGTTGTTAAACTACACCTACTTCTCAAGAATTTTTTGTCCAAGAAGAATTCTTGGTGTTACCCACCCGAGTCTCCTGTATCCCCTACAAGGTATTGTACCTGAAGCAGTAGAGATAGTCCACCTTCCACAAATAAATAAAGGTATTGAACAAAGTGTTTCATCTGTTTCATAAGTATATTTCAATGCTGAAAATAGCATAAGCCATTCATGCATATTTTCTAAACTAAGCCAATGAATCTTGGCACAAGCCTAGTGAAAGAACATACATGCAAGAGACCACAGGACCTGATCCATACATGAAAACCTGAATTCATAGTACTTAAGGATTATTTATTTATTTTATTTATTTTTAGCTTTGAAACCAAAACAGCCTGGTAAGACAAGTATCACTGCTAAAATGTCTTCATCCTTCTAGATTTCTTCACTTCAAATAACAAGCTGTTACTCTGGCATCTGTTGGGTATAGATTTATTGCTAAGGTCAGTGGAGTGTGAACTAAAAAACTTTTAAATTGATGGTCATAAAACAGATGCAGAGCTGACTCTGCAGAACTCTGCAGAGCAGACTCTGGAAAGAGTCTGACTTCTAGTTAGCGCTCATTAGGTTGTTGAAAATCACAATTAATTCCATCTTTAAAATTTTATTCTATGGACTGAAGAAACTCAGCTTTCAGCCTCTTAAATCGTTAGCTGAAAACAGCAAACCCAGTAGGCTCAAATGAGTATCCATCCAAGAGGATAAAGAACACATCATGTAATTGTGAATGGTGCAAAAAGCTTCTAAAAACAACCTGTTGTGTAACAGTGAGCTTTTGCACAGTGGGCAATGTTCCCAGGAAATACATGAAACTTTTTGATTATGAGATCAAGGTGTCTTAGCTTTGAAGGACAGTATAAATATTTAAGGCTTGTGGGAGAAGACACTTCAATTATATCATTTTTCTGTACTCTTAGGAATAGTGCTTGAAAAGCTCCCCTAGTTTGAAGTCTTTTTATTTTGAAAACTTTATTACCATATAGGTATCCAAACCTATGGCTTCTAGAACAGGCCAACATCCAATTCACATAAATATGTGAGGCAGTAACACCCTTAAGAACACATCATTCATCTTAAATTGGATGCTGGCTTGCAGTTCACATTTTCTTAGTTCATTAGTAGCTTGCCATAAAATATTTCTGGTTTTGAGACATAACAGGTCTTGTATTCTTCCAGCATTAACAGTGAGTATTGAAAAATGAATTCATTTGAAAACAGAACCTAAGCAGTTTACAAATGGTATTGTGATGTTGCAAAAGCTCTCACCCTCATGGTGAGCTCCTCAGCTCCTATATTGCCCTTTTAAGAGGCATCTCTTACTCCAGTATCTGAAAATTAAAATGATGAAAGGATCTCTGTCTTCTGATGTCATTCTCCCTACACTATTCTAGATAGGATTAAAGCATTTCTTCAGCTATTTTAAAACCAAAGCATGAAAAGCTTGGAGGGCTGAAGGATTCAAATGCATCCCCCAGTATTCTACTGCACACCTGAGAGTCTTCCCTGTTCTCATTGGATGTGGAGAGACATTTCTGCCTCTCCTGAGGTATAAGCCCTCTACCCACCACATATGGCTTCTACAAGTAGATGTATTGTTACATTTAGAGATCTTGTTCTTTAACATTTCCCAGTTCCCTGGCTTTCAGTTTCACCACAATTTTGGTTGAGGATTTTTTTGTCATTCTCTAACCAGTCAGGTTAAGATAAGACTCAAGCAAAATCTGTGTATTTTGCAAGATAAGAGAAAAACACAATACAGGAAACCGTTAGAAAAAACAGTACAGAAGAAGGAAAACAACAAACCAATCCCCCACATTCATCCTATTAACACTAACCCTACACTTTCACAGTCAGGCGTGAACTGGAAAAAGGCTGGTCCTGACCCCTTTATATCACATATTGGGTCTGCCCTTACTTTCCAACTTCTTCTTTTCTTCCAGCTCCAAAAGCTTGCAGTGAGTCACTGAGTCATTGATCCAACAAAAATCAATTTTGTTTTACTTTAGAGTTAGTTTTCAACTCAGATCACCAGGCTGATCCAACTCACCATGGTGCCATACAATTGCTACAAGCCATCCATGGAAATCAGTAGTCAGGGAAGGGCACCACACATCTCGTGATAGCACAATCTTAAAATGAGCAGTCATGAAAAAAGAATTCTCTCTATTCATCTGACTTGCTCCCCATCTTAAGTCTGATCAATCTTCCTAAATGTTTCTCAGTGACTGTCCACTAAACCTTTCTGCCCAGCAGAAGAAAAAACAAAAAATAAAATAAATAAAATAATAAAATAAAATAAATAAAACAAACAAAAAAATGTTTGCTTCCCCCCCTGAGACTAATTTCCTCCTCATCCAGAATATTCTGGACATTCTTCTTAATTAAGATGTTTCACTTCCTCTCTTTGGAGATGCAAAAGTCTTTATGAGACCAGATGTCATTTCATGCACTTGACTAACAATAATAATATTTCATTTCCACAAATGCTAAGATGTTCCATAATTTTTCTACTGCTTGGTGCTCAGTTTGCATTTTCAGATTGTAAGCAGCATCTCCCTTGAAATATCTGTTCTAACTCATTTTGTATATTAGCATGCAGAATAACATACATAGCTTTTTCACTGGCTCACAATTGCATACATAATGACAAATTTAACAACACTGGCAACTGATTTGACCCCAACAGTTTCCATTTAGGAATACTGCAACAGTTTAGAACTACTTCTCCTAAGATTTCAGTTTGCCATTTTTATATTTAAAAGCACTTAAGAAACTCCTTGCCTAGCCTTTTGCCATCAAGTTCCATGTCTTCCAATAATGTTACACTGATGACGTACTCCTTGTTTAAATATAGACAGCATGCTCAGCTGAGACTTTAGGAGGCTCCTTTCCCTCATCTAATAATCTCTTCTCCCATACCACAATGTAGAAGACACCAGGTGCCTGACAATTGCCCCATTCACATGACAATCCTTGCAGATTGTATATGCAAGGCTTTAGGTGCAATTAAGAGAAAGGAGCTGATGATCAATTTCCCTGGATGAGCAAACTTGGGGAAAAAAAGGAGAAGAAGGAAAAAAAAGAATTGTAAAGAAGAGATGCCTGGATTCCTTTACAAAAGACAATTACTACAGGCAGCCATTAACCTGCTTACCTACCCTTGCTTAATTTTTTTTAAATTATCTCATCTTTTTCCACTTCATCTTTCTCCTCCCTCATCCATTCTTTTCCTAGACTAGAGCAATAACATGCTTTTATTCTTTCCTTTTGACTGCCAGCATCTTAAACTAATTATTAATTGAGAATGTATCTAAAGGATCTGAACGAGAAAGTTGGAATTAACCCAATTGCCTCTTTTCCCCTTCTATTTTGCATACTGTAACACTGGATCTACTTGTTAGTACTGCTGAAAACAGCAAATGTGTTATTTTCTTTTCAAAGGCAAGTTTTCTAGCTGCTTGGGCAAAAATACCTAGAAATGAAAAACAACGTGGAAAAAAGCAAGGATCTGGAAAAGGCTTCAGCTTTGAGTGACAGCCATTAGCAACCAAGCTACCTACAGATAAAATCCTCTCCACTACTTTGCTGTCCTGCAGGAAAATCCTGCAGCAGAGGGCATCATGCGTTTGTGAAATCAGACAACTGACACTTCATCAAAAGCCTTGTCCTTTTTAAAGAGGCTAGGAAGGCATGACCTTACACTGCCCGATAGTGCAGAGCTGGCTCGTTGAACAACATCCACTCATCTTGTTTCCAGTTGTTAAATTACATTAAAGGACAGCTAAAAATATAATAAATATTTTCCTATTACTTTTCCATGCAGGCAACTGCTGTAGTTACAACAACAGCAACGTCCAAGCAAACGCTTAGTAACATGGAGAGGTGGAGGGGAAGGTCTGAGAATCCTTCTAACACATTCCAGATCAATGATGTAACATTTGGCTTCCAACCGCAGAAATAGGGGCTTTTTTTCATTTGTTCTAAGAACAAGAACTGATTAAGTCCTAGTGATTAAAACAGGAAAAGATTTACATCTTCCAATAAGGTCAAACAGATTTGAGCTGTAATTTTAGTTCCCTCCCACCCCAAATTTTTGCCTTTTTTTTTTCTTCCAAAATATGCTGAAATTTAACCAGGCTACCTCTGATAACACACTAAAAATGTGGACAAATTTCACACTAGTATGCACCACCTTCCCTGCTAGAAATTACCCACAAATTAAGAAAACAAACAAGGGAGACTCGTTTGAAGAGCCTGATAGTCAAGGTTTAAAACACTTCCTGACAAAAATGAAAGTCTTAATTGATTAATGATCTCAAGGTCTCTATCGCCATCTAGTGAACACTCACTGCCACTACTACAGGATCCACACAAGTTGCACCTCGTCCACTGGAACCACATTGCCAAGCTCCCGGCTGGATCCCATGGCCAAACTGGCAAAGCATTGCTACCTTTCTACCCCGTGCCTTCAGGTAAATGAAGGTCAAGCACTACCTCTTACCTCACCGAGGCTGACTGAAGGGAACTGAGCTCTTATGGATCATATTCCATCCTGGCACCATGACCTGGCTTTATAAATGGTCTTTCCACATCGTATTTAATACTTCTGCCATCAAAATCCACATTTCAAACACTATCATAGTTACAAGCAAGTTTTTTTAAATGGCAGTATGTAACTGTAAGAATTTTGAGTCATCATAAGGAACTCCAAGGTAGCTCCAGTACTTTGAGCACTCTGGCAACACAAAACCACAAAGAGAAGTTACCCTCCAGGAGAGACAGGACGAAGCACTCAGCATCAGACACCTGCAGTACTCTGTCTTCCCTACAGCTTCAGTGAAAGGGTCTATAGTCACAAAATTAGAAAGCAGCAATTTATGAAAGTCACCAAAACTCATTCCTTTGCAGCTACTTTAAAACTCAGCGCTGAGCTTCAAGAACTTGAAATATTTCCCCCTTTCAACTGTGCTGAGTTATGACTTATGAACAGTAATTGTGTTAGTGCAAATATTAAGTTCAGTTTTCATCCCACACAGTATTTTTCCCACTTAGACATAATTCTACAAGCCCACCTGCATTTACTCAGGTCACCTCCACAACAATTTAAAAAAAAAAAAACAACACAAACTACAGATTACTGCTCATTAGAAAAGGCCATTTAAATTCAGACCCATAACATTTTTCCCTAACAGTTATTTTTTTAATTAACCTTTTCAAGAGAGAATCCAAATCTGCTGATGTTTAACGTTCAGCTCTTTTACATTAGTGTTCCGTGGTAAAAGGAGACCTATGAATAGAAAGACTAATATAAAATTTTAAAGTTGTGTTTTTCCAGATGAAATAATGCCATTTTAAAAATTCCTGAAAACACAAGTGTCCTCTTTTGTCACCTTTTATAGCAAAAACTACTACTCAAGAAACAAGGACATAATAAATCTGTATCTGTTCATTAAGCTACCTACCTACCAACAAGTGAGAAACTTTTCAGAACAGATCACATAGTGTATTTCAGACTCTGTCATGCTTACACAGAAACACAAAATTACAGATCATCCTGAAAAACTCACAGATTTTCAAGTTTGTCATCTCCACAGTATCCAGAGTAAAGAATACTAATCTACCTTAAGTAAAGGGGAAAAAGAAGAGAGTTTCAGCTCTACAGGCAGAGTGGCAAAAGTAACTACTTAAGAGAAAGTGTCTCAAAGTGCTTCCTAGCACATCCTGTACCACCTATTTATGATGCTTTCATTCCACCATCAGTTTAGAACATAATATGCAGGAATACCAGAATTTTGTGCACTGTTATCTCGCTGCTGCTAAGTCACAGACAACTTAGAATGAATTGTATATGCAAATAAAAATATTTCCCCCCTTTAGCAGAGGCCAACAGCTCAAGTATCCATGCAATACCCAGTTTGTGACAGGTGCTCCACATGAGTAATGGAGATCATAAAGTAAACCAAAACGTCAAATTCATGACTTGTTAAATACTGATAGAAACTATAAAGCTATGATACTCAAAAGGCTTTTCATGCCAGTCTCTTAGATAAATACATCAGCATCTCAAAATAGCCACAAAATATGTAACTTCTTTAAAGGAAACATTAACTTCTGAATTAACATGGATGAGTAGTGCATTCACAGTTAGCATACCTCGAAATTATTTCCTAGTTGAATGTGTAAGGTTAAACATACAAGTTACATAAATAGGAAAGCCAGCAAATTTAAGGTTTTACCCACAGAACTGTTAAGATGGGAAGACTTTCAAAAACAAAGATGTGCTATCAGAAACACAATCCCCCTATGCACATCAGCCAGGGGTTGCACATAGACCCCTAGAGCATTGGGAGTCCACAGCAAGGAGAGCTCACAACACAGGAGCATGTGCCTCTAAAAAAGGTGTGAAGTCATCCATCTCCCTGCTCAACTAAAAAGCTGACCAGTCATCCTGTTAACATTTGTTCCTGGCACCTTTGCAGATTCCTGTTTGGCATTCTCTTCCATAAAGAAGAGATATGAAGCATCATGAAAAAAAATGTGTTTTAAGACACAATCAGTGGTATGCTTCTGATCTTTAACAATTATTTAACCCACTGGGACCAAACTGAGTGGTCTGCATTCAGCTACCATCTTAATCAACACCAAGTGTAGTTTTACCCATAAAGTTAAGAGCAACTCTTACAACATCTGGCCTCTTGAGGATGATGCAAAGCTTCATTTTAAGGAACAAATAGTATTTGAAAATAAGGCCCTGAATCCATTGTCACCATGTGATCAAAACCATATCACAAACTTTAGGGTTTCAGACCCTCAACATACCAGGGCAGAGGCCAGTCTGGCCAAAGGAAAGCTCATCCAAAGATGAAGTATACCTCCAAATCAAAGACTAACCCATCGAGCAACACTGGAAATTCACAGAAAATGTGTAAGCAGCCTAGTTTTTTTTTCTTGTCACTATAATCTGGCCCATCAAAACCAAGGAAGTTTAATTCCAAGTAATGCTCTAGCAAGCATTTCAGCTTGTTATACTTTGAGACATTTATCTGATTCTTTTCTAGACAGTTTCATTTTTTCCAACTTCTGCAGCACAAGAAAAACTACAGTTCTGAAACAAGAAGCAGGTTCACAAACAAGACCATTCTCATACTCAATGAAAAAAGTAGGCAGCTGAAATTCACTCTTATTGCATGTGTGTATAACCTGTTTAATGACTTACCTCTCTCCCTTTATGCGTCACCAAAGCAGCCAAAGGCTTGGCATAGAATCTGCTGTAGGAAAATCCCAGGCAGCCATACATACTGTTGGCAGTGAGTTTCAGTGCCTTCTGTCTGATATCATACTGAAAAGAAACATAACAGGCAGGAATGACACAACCACAAGCCAACAGAGAACAGAACTTAACGTTCACAATTACATTCACAGCTTTTTATATAGTTTGCAGCAATGATGGGCCATAAGTAAAGCACATTACAATCACTGCTCACTACTAATCATCCCTATTCTGCAAGGCTGATCAAGGCACTCAGGGGGAGTGGGAAGAAAATCAAAGGAGTTCTGTAAAACACACCTGTAAATAAAGGTCAGGATTTAAATCTGGCTGTTTCATTAACTGCTTAACTTGGCGTCTTCTCTCCACCAGTTTCCTGATTTCTTTGGGCAAAACTCCCATTTCCAGAGATGGGTCTGGAAGCTCTGGAATTTCTTCCTCTTCTTCACCCTGTCAAACGATCACCACTGCTTATCATTTTTTTGCTTGAAGATTAAATTTTTATGTGTTACGTGAAAAACTTGGGGGGGGGGGAGAGGGAAAGCAAACCAAAAAAAAACAACAAAACCACACAGCTCATATCTATTTCTGCAGAGCACTCAAAGCACGGCTTACAACCATGAGATGCTTTTTTGTGGTATTTAACTATATTACTTAGTCCCTGTTGGAGGACAGGGACTAAGCTTGTCTGTGTCTCCAAGAAACCCAAGAAAGACACAGACCAGTAGCAGCATGGTATTTTTTTACATTAAGGTTTATGTATTTTTATTTATACACACACATACATCCAAAGAAATAAAACACACTCTCACTCTCAGGTATCGATAGATACAAAAAATACAGAGAAAAGCACAAAAAACAATTCTGAAAAAAAATCCATCCTTTATTACTGCATAAGTATTTTTGGTGTTCAGAACTGGAAAATGAAGCACATGCTCCACAGAACTGGTACTTTGAATAAGACAACTAACAAAAGAGAAATCAACAGTAACAACACGATGAAAACTCCACCCCAGGCAACTCTTGATTATAGCAAAACAACAGCCTATCAGAAAGCACTCATTCTTGTTAGCATAATCAAAGATATGGTTACTCAGCAAAAACAGAGAGAAGTTTCTAGGAGAATGAAAGAGACAACATACAAAGTGCAATAAGGCCACTATGAGGTTATCAAGTTAAGTAAAGCAGTTTGGGAAGATTCCTAACAAGAAATTACACCAAAATCTGACAAAATATCTTACTGTGATAGAAATCAAAATAAGCTGCTTCAGTTTAAAGCACATTTCACACAGGGGGGTAAATCCATAGAGCCTGGAGGAACTTACTGACATTCTGGTATGCTACTGATATTTCAGTTGTTGTGGGACTATGTCCCATAGCTACTTATACACAACACTCATTTCAATCTGTGAGCCAGAATAAGCTACAAACAAAATCTCAGGTTTAACCTTAGACCTGACAAGCTCATTACTTCAGTTTAGAGCACAACTCCACCAGCAACTGCTAGAACAGCTGACAAAATGAGAATGAGCAGTCATGAGTAAGTTATGGCCAGCTCTGCTGCTGAGAAAATAGTACAGGGAGTAGTACATCTTCAGGAGGTTTCTCAGGTGTGTTTGATACAGTTTAAGACAGTATTAAACAGCATGAATTTCTGTGAAGCTGGTCCCACAACAGTCGCAGCATGACCCCCCTGACACACACCTCCAGGACACACAGTTTTCCTGATGTCTAGGAAGGGTTGAGTTCATACTGCATTCTCTACCCCAAGCATGAGATTTGTGTTTCCCTCATTCAGGTAGGTTGTCATGAACTCTGTGGCAACTTAACTTCAGAAAGCCTGTACCAAGATAGTCTGAAATTGGTCAAGGAGACCAGAAATTACTAGGATGACTTGCAGCTGAAAAAGACCAGAAGAGCCTCACTAAAAATCTTGTTTTGTGAGAATACCAAGATTTTATTTAGATGGGAGAGAACTTACCAAGATTCTATAAAAGTACTACTGAGAGGAAGATGACAGACATAATATTCAAAAATCTCCAAACCAAAACTTACTATGACGCATCTTTAAACAAGAATCACGTTTTTCAAGTGTGATAGGGGAGAATTAAACAGTGAAAAAGAAGAGTTTCTTAAAAAAGCTGATTCACAGAAAACACAGTGAAGCTAACACAGTGCAACTTCAGTCACAAGTTAAAGCACACAAACCTCTGCTCTTTTCTGTGCTTCTGATGACAGTCGCTGCACTGTGGTAAAACAGATGTTAAACTCCTGGATAATTGATGGGTACAAGCTGTTGAAGTCGAGAAGCAAGATAAACTTGTCATAAAAACCTAAAACAGAGTTTAAAACAAAAGTTGTAATTACTCAGCCCCCCTAAGGACTTCATCCAACTCCACAATCAATTGCAGTGACAGTAACACATTGTACCACACTTCCCTTGACATAGCTGTTGAGATGCACCACTACCCATTGCAGGAAGCTGTCAGAAGTGGAACGATCCAACCCCATTAACTCACCGGAGTTGAACAGATAGCTTCTGTGTTACTATAGGACACTTGTACAGTTTTCCCCACATAGAGGAGAAACTGAAAGAAAACATACGTGTCCATTAGAAAATTACACGCAGATATAAAGTACTATTTCATCACAAGAATCTCATCTTCTCACAAAAAGAAAAAAAAAACATCCCAAGAATTAGTAATTCCAAGCCACATGCTGGAAATTTTCCCACATGCAACACCCCCCCACAGCCCTGCAAACCACCACACTAAACTCTCACAAGATACAGAGATGATGCTAACTTCATTATCTGCATTAATGTAACCTACCTGTATCTAATTTCACAGAAGAAAAAAAATTGCCACATCTTACCAACTTTGGGATCCAAGACTAAGCCCCCAGCATATGCTGCTTTCTTTCTCCCTATCTTTGATTTATTCTGTTCTTCGAAATCTTCATCGTCATCCACCTACATTTGGCATTTAAAAAAGTCATTATCTAGTTAAAGATTTCTGTACTCTTGGAGGAGTTATTTTTGGCAATCAAATATGAAACTGCGAGCCAGTGCATAAAGATGCTTTTCAAATACATGTAAAATGCTGTATTTTCATCATGATCCTTATATCAAAGCTCTCTACATGACAAAACAGCATTCAAACCAACTCCTAGAGGAACAAAATGCTAACAAGAGATTACAAGGCCCTTAAAGAATGGTCATCATTCAACACAGCAATAGGAGGCATTTGCTTGGATGGCTGTAGAAGTCAACAGTAGGAGGAAAAAAAAAAAAACAACTCATGATCCAGAAGAAGTATTACTGCCCAATTAAATGTAGGTTTTGGACAAACAATGGCTGGGCTTTAATGAAACAAATAAAACCACTATTACTGACCCAAAGAGTATTTTTGCTATTTGTTTTGTTGCAGGAAGAATTTTTCTAACAGTTGTCCAATGCTATTCTGGATCATTTAAGATTCTGAAACTGCTCTGTTGCAACAATACAATCAACAGAACTTACTGCTTTGAAATTTGCTGTTGAACTTATTTAAAAGTAAAATTAAAAAGCAAAATATAGTCAAATACAAATACCTCCTAAAAATTTAATTTTTTTACTAAAAAACATATGGATGTTTCTATGAACACATTTACATTGGTTTTACCCAAATGAATTTTTTTCAATGTCCTTGGATATTTTACCCACAATCTCAAATCACCCACCTTATAAATTATACTTTAAATACTGTTCATCAAAAAATAATTGCAGGGCAAATGCGCAGCTATTAAGCAACACGTATTATCTTCTTTAATACCTCCTAGCACAGACAACCACTTAGCTTTTTTTGGTTTTAAACTAAAAAAGCAACAAAGTTCCCACAGATCTGTGATATGACAGAAAAGGTATTAGGCTGTCTCTTTAAACCATACATTTCCATATTATCAGTTTAACATAAAAAAGTATCCTCAAATTATGAACAACTTATAATATTGTTATATATAAAACACAGAACATGCAATATGTAAAAGATAAAAGAACATTTTTGGGTTTTTTTAATAAAAATTATTAGGAAGAGAAAACCTGGACCCACCAGCTTCTGAGGAGGCTTTTTAAAAACTTGTTTGTCTGGCACTATATAGTCTTTTTCATGAAATGCATGAAGCAGCAAGAATTCATTACGTTCAGATCGTCCACCCATCAGTGTCCTCGACTACAGACAGAGGCAAAAAAGACAAAAAAAATCAGACTAAACAACATGCTTAGTTTAAGCTCATCTAGCATTATTCTGCATCATCACCATGCACAAAATTCAAATGTGATAATGCAAGTTTTACATTATTACTTGACTAAATCACAAAACTCTCACACATCACAGCAAAAAACTTACAGCATCATATATTCTCAAATTAGTGTTTACAAATTAACACTAGCAAATCAAACACAAAGCAGAATTGTTTCTGTGGGAAAAACAGGGGAAAAGGAAGGCAGGAATAAAAACGTACCATGACATTCCCAGAGATGTTTGTAATTTGAAGGGCCAGTGGCAGAACATTGAGCTCACACATGATCTGGAGAATGAACTTGGCATCTGTCCAGGTGTTTTCCAGCATGTATAATAAGTGAGGAGAATCACTGGGAAAAGAAGGGGTAAGGCCTAGTGAAGTAAAAATCAGCCTCCTTTGTACTCTGCAACAGTTTATACCTATATGCTGTATGAACACGTGGTATCTGTGTCGTACCAGTTTGAATTCTGTAGCAAGCTCTTTTAATTGGAAAAAAAAATCCAACCCATAACTGAAGCTTGTGTATCCTACCAGCATATCTAAACCAATGCTCTCACAAACCAACTTAGTGCATAGTAAGCCAACATGCACTAGTAGCCTGAAACATTATAAAATACTGTTAATATTTTACTTTTCAAATGCCAATATGCTAAGTCAGCATTTCCATATGCGAGCATGAAATTGTATAGCAGGAGAACAGCTCCTCTACTTTCAGTGAAGGATTAAAAGCACAAATCAGGAACATACCTGTACATATTTTGAATTTCCTCTGGTAGAATTGTTACCTTCTGTGTTTTCAAAATCTGATGGACCAGTTCAGACAAATGGTAACTTTTGCAGCGAATTAATTCTTTAGCAGAAATTTCTACATCACAGATCATACGACCGCAGGCAGCATTCCTTTCAGCAAACCCTCCTCGACCCTTAACCATATCATACAGGACAAGCATTAACAAAGAACAACTATCCAAAACATACACTTACAGGACTCAGTCAAGTCAATTGGTCACTAAATACTCTACTAAATGCCACCAGCACTCAAGCTTTATAGTTATGCCCTGAAAGAATCCATGCTATCTTTCAGTATATGTGGATATTAAGCAGTAGATACTTCACTCTCACTTACTAGCTAGATCTTTAATTCTTAAACTATCATGCCTTTTTTTCAGTAATTAGAATAGTCTCAACAAGAACACAGGTGTGGATTTTGTTTTTCCTCTGAGGGTACTTTTTGTACTAACAGCAGGAGAGGAACAAGCCACACAGAAATACTTGGCCTCTAGGAAGAACAGGAGCAGTTAAGAACACAGCCAAGTTCAGCACTTCAGTACTATTAGCCTCACACAGATTCCTCTGAACAAATAACGTACTAATAACTACAGAATTACTAACTTAGGAGCTCTCTATGGGATGATTCACCAATCAATCCAAATTATATTTTCTCATTTTGCAGTTATAGCAGACAAAGACTGTTAAAGACTATTGCAATTAATCTGTCATTACCATCATCTAGTTGAGATACATAAACTAAATTAGCCTAACTTGAAAATTAGTTTAGCTTATTACTCTAATAAAAGTCATATAAACACTCATCATTTCTGATCTAGGAAACATGAAATCCAGCATGACCAACAGTCAAAATACATCAGTGTCACATTAACAACTCCTCAGCAAAATTAATTCATTTTCATCACACAAAACACAAATGGGCTTAAAATCATTGAGCAATCTTATTACCCCAAGCTTTGGCATATTGGACCTCCTCAGTCGACCTATCTTGGACCAATGTGGGACTTTGGACACATTAATTCTTTGAAGCAGCACTTCCAGATCAAATCCATAAATATTGTGACCCTTGCAGCAGAAAAAATAAGAAAAAAGGGTTACAACAAATGCAAATTGAAAGACTTACTTTCATACACTTGGTACTCCTTTGCCCTTTGTGTTTTTTCCCAACTAATTTATGGCATTAAATCTCTGATAGAATGCACTAAGAGAACATTTATCAACAGTACTCATTACCCTTACCACTAACTATGCTGTTCAGTAGAATACCAAATCACCTCTGTAACTCACTCATAGCACACATGATTCAGCTTTATGGTTTGATACCAGAAATTAAGATTTAAAGCTTTCTAGAAAAAACACACAACATCCTTTATCCAGCATGCAGACTTAGCTGTGAGCAATTCCTTTTCTCTCTATCCATTAAAGTCTCAATATCAACATCAAAATACTGTATTTTTTTTTCCTTTCATACTATGACAGACATAGTGGTTAAATCTGGACAGGAAAATCTTGGAACCAGTATTTACATATCAAAGCACTCCAGCAATATTTTCAGAGTTTAAACAATGCTAAGGACACTGATGACACTGGTCTGCAACCTCAGCTGAAAGCAAAATGCCACCCTGATGAACTTGAATCTGCATGGACTAGTCAGTCACCAGGAACTGTAGGTTCACCATATCAGATAAATCTTCATAGTGCAATACTGCACTACCGAAGAAGCTTCTTAAAATCAACAGTATTACAGCCATAGTATATGTCTCCTACCTATACTGATATAGACAGTTCTTCAATAGCACTAACTAAACCAGGTGCAAATTAAACTGCTCTGACATGGCTCTTCTGTTTCTTAGGATTAGAGCTCTAACACCCCTACCACTAACATCTTCAATTTAAAACCACTGGCTGCAGTGTTTCCCCCAATTCCTTCCCATAACCATGAGGAAGCTCAGCTTGTAGGGAGAAGAGTGGTTATCATCCCCACAGTGAGCTGAAGAGAACAGGAATCTGACTGCTCATTTCATCCTATTCGCACCACTTCATTATTTGTATTTACCTATAGAAGGATAACAAGTTGTATATAACCAACCACAGATTTATAACCAACTTCAAATTGTCTTAAAAATTCATCAAACGAATGTCAAGACTGTATATCACTTAGAACATAACAAAAAATTTAGTGATTATAATAAAACCTCAGCTGCCAATACAGTAGAAAACATGGAATGCTTATTTCAAAACTGCTCAGATCCTGTAGATTTGTAGAGGTTATCATTCTGATTTGCAGCATAACACAATCTAAATGGTGACACAAATGATCTGAGCACATGAACTTTAAGTATAGTATACTGAAAGTATCTGAACTGTTTAGTATGCCAAGAGTTCCTATTTTTATAGAACATCACATAGTTTTTGTGTTGTGTTTTGTCCTTCTGAGTAAAGAAGAAAAATCTGTTTCAGATACTATGGAAATACTGCTTATTTTAGATATTACAGGAAATAATAGGATATATAAAAAGCTGTCAGGGAAAATTCTGTACCATCTTTTTATCAAAGTACACCTGCTGTCTTATAAGCAAATGCAATTCATAAGGCCGTCTCAGATAAACATTAGAAAACCTATAAGGGGACAAAAGAAAAAGAACAAAGCTGACCAACTGACAATATGCTTTAATTCAGCTCTCAAAGTCTCAGAACTACTCACCACAATAACATCTGGGTCAATTTTATGAATCTTCGCAAGGAAAAATCCCAGCAGTGTTCTCTCTGTTGCAGCAATTTCTATTTTAGCATTCTAAAAGAAGCAAGAGAGCACCTGATTTCAATGACCCAATAAATTTTAAATGGAAACATCTCCTCTCCCCTACTAGTTACAAGACAATAATAAAGCACCACAGAGTTCTCCCATTCCTTCTATAATTCAAGGGGTTTTGTTCTCACTCTCACAGACAAAAAGCTTTTCTCAGAGGCTTATTTTCATTTTGCTTTTGTATACCGGTATCTAGTGGTATTTTAAGAGCCTCCTAAGAATCAAGCACACCAGGAAAATGCTCCATGTGCATCCTTCACTCACAGGCTTCCGATCACACAGAAACAGTAAAATCAAAAATAGGTTACTTTATTATTGTTTCAGGTCTCTCAGTGCCCTTCAGAAAAGATGTCTTCTAAATTTTGACAGACTTACAGTCTTCAAGGAAAGAAGAAACACATTCTTCCACTTTACTATGAATAGAGTCAGGTATAATGAAAATTAATCACAACTTTAACCTCTTTACAAAACCTTTCCAACTCTCTTGTCTAACACTGTCTACTTTATGAGCACAACTAGCAGCAATATTGAATCACAACAAGCACATAGCTCTGTTTTTCACAAGCAGTGCAGCATAAATCCCTGGATTTAGTTTTGCAGAGTGGAAAACTGAAATAATCATGCCATTCTTTTGAAAATTTCTCTTACACAACTCAGCCAAAGCAACATGAAGTTCAGATTTTAAAAGGCAAGCAATCAAAAGACTAACAAAATGAAATTACCTTCTTTTTAATAGCTTCTTTGAAGTCATAGGGAAAAATGCAATCACTCGGTTTGGAAACAACTGCAAAAGAAATTGTATTTGTTCTTACATACATGTTCTTAGTTGTACCCTCCTCATAAGCACCCACCCACAATGATGGGAGATAAGGAGAACTGAGCTCTATTTCTAAAAACCTAACCTTATGTCATTAATTGTCTTAACGATAATAATTAATAAAGTATTTAACAATTTTAATCAGTCATATTTGAGGTTATCATTAGAAATTAAACTATGGTCCACAGAACATCATGGTTCTGAAGAACATCAAGGTTTAACTGATCTTACTGCAATGCCACTGCTGTGAGGGATTTTTCTTTCCTAGAAAACTTACTTATTTATAAACATGACAGGTTTATTTCTCAAATTCTGTGTAGAAGAACTGGAAAATAACTAAATGGAAATAAATAAATGGTCTAAATCCAAAAGAACATATCATGAAGTAAAACTAATAGAAAGGATAGGAAACTGTATAGAGCTGGGTTATTTCCCATTGTCTCAGACCAAGATTTTTGCAATGAAGACTTCAATAAATAAATAGTAACCAGTGAAGTTAAAAACAGGGAGAAAATCCTGCCCGGGAGTTGAAAGTTCATCGCACTAAGCCGCAACAAAAGGAAAACTTTGAAAGTATTCTTTTTCTACTCATGAACCATTCCAAATACATACCACAAAAGTGTGTTTGAAAAGGAGGCTGAGGTGGAGCCTTGTCCAAAGGAAATTTCTGATGAATCAGAGCTGCAACAGACACAATCTATACCAAAGAGACACAGAACACACAATTTCATAAACATGACTGCTAGCAAGATCAATACCTTTTTTAACTTTCCTCATCTCTTTACTATTGTTTCTATAAAATATAATTTCTAAATTAATTCCGGCTACAAATAGTTACAAAGAAGGAAAGTTACCAATTGATCTCAAATTAAAAATTATCTGAGAAATTTGAGAGGAAAAATTTTTCATTTTGAAAATTTCTGCTTTTATCAAATTTTGTTCTCAATCTGAACAGACCCCAAAATTTAAGCAACTTCCTTATGAAGTGCAGAGGAGACACGAGCAGGGCAGGACATGGAGAAACCTTGCCCTGAACAAGCAGTCAAAGCTGCCAAGAAGCCAAGAGGTTTTTGCATTTAGAAGCTATCAGCTTTACTGCTTCTGCTTGCTTTGCTGGTACAACATCCTAGTTCCCCAGACACTGGACAGGAAAAAAAAACAACAGAAGACAAAGCAGACAGGTTTTAGAAACATCTTGGCAAGCAGAGCCCTGTTGGTACCCAGCACGTCTCATTATGTTGGCTAGAAACCACAAGTTTTCCATGCCCCATCCAAAAAAATTTTAACTTTACCCAGAGAATTAATTCTGCTTGCAAAATTTTACAGCCTAATTTTTCTTCCATTCAACTAGCCAGAAACAACTGTACTATCCTATTAGTGAATACTAAATCCCTTTCTAAATTAAGGAGATTTATGTTAAACAGATAAGCATGCCTAACTGTGTGCTGGTCTGCAGTGGTCTGCAGTCCACAATTGGAAGTGGCCACCTACATCTCTCCTCTTTTTTGAGGAAAAGACAGATCTTGCAGCAAAATATTAGGCACTGTAAGATTTGGACCAGATCTCAAAATGAGATTTAACAGCAAATCAGTTTTTTCAAAATGAGTTTTATCAGCAGAAAAACCCACTCACTTAACCTAGAACATATGATTAGCTTTACCAAAAAATAAAAAATAAAAATAATCCATTAACAACAGTTCTGGGACAGTTTCATTTGTAACTATTACACACAACAACAAAAAATAGAAAAAAAACCCAACAAAAACCAAAACCAGACAAAAATCCCCACCAAACAATGCAAGATCTGTTGTCACATTAAATCATCTCACTGAACTGAACCTCCAGTTCTCATGCTGGTGAGACCTCAGTAAAAATTTCTTTGGAAAGTTCAAAACACAAAGTTTATTCAACAGCAAATATATTTATTTAGGGGTGTTTTATCAGCTGAAGTTCTTCCAAGAATTAGAAAATTGTTAGTATATGCCAAAGAACAAAACCAAACCAAAACAAGAGCAGATTACTTACCTCATTCTGGTGAGTCTTTGGATTCTGAGTGGTCTTCATGCTGAGAGACATTACCACAAGAGGAGGAGGAGGAGAAAGATCTTTAACCACATTCACCAAGCCAGGTTTCATAGCCACAGCCTCCACTTTGCACCAGCTGACTGACTGATTCAAAGGCTCTGAGGAAACATGAACCATCTTCACCTTTCTGAGAAACACAAGTAAGGCTTCCCTAATGCCACTGCTGCACAGAGCACATCTTTGTAACACCTGCTAGCTCCAAGATCCAGACTTAACCTGCCCAGGCCCTGGCTCTCCAGTCAGAAGCCAAGTCACACCAAAGAACAGAGGTAAGATTTGTAATGAGGCCAGGAAGAAAAAAATCAGACAGCTTTATAAAGAATCATAGCAGAGAAAGGCATAAACCAAGCATAACTTCACCTATATTAAGATACTACCTCTTTTCATCTTATCTTGTAGTTAGCCTAAACAGAGAAGGCTTCATAAAAACTAAATTACTTCAAGAGAAATTTTCATGGATATAGCAATTTCTTAAACTCTACAGGAAAAGGCAGCCAGAGTACTAATCAAAAGAATTTTCATCAAATGAGAGCAAGAGCATATGACTGAATAAAATGCACTGGATAATTCATTTAGGTAAAGTCCTTCAGAAACACAAGGAGATGGTGGGTGACCTAAAAAGAGAGATCATAAGCTATCCCAAAATGTAAGGCAGGCCACAGAAAGCTATTTAGGCAAAAAGTGTACAAGACCTAAAAAATTATATAGATCGACACAGAGGGGGGGCTAAGGGGGAAGACATGTTCACCACTCATTATCATTTGAATATTTTGGTTCGTACTCCTTCACTTACTTGGGAAAAAAAAAAAAAAAGAGTGATCATTCACAAAGGATGCTACTGAGGTTACTCACTACACACAGTTAGAAGGAAGCAAAGGTTATATTTCTGAGGGATTAGCCTTTTGAAGACAGCTGATGGTAGACATGGTTATCTCACTCCCTGAGAAATTATTTGATCTATCTCTAGAAACCCACATACTTCACCTTCTCTATTTTTTCTCCTCGAAATGCAACCAGGTAACTAACTAAAATATTTTCGTTTATAAAAAAAGAACTGATGATCTCTCCAAAGGAAGACAGATATCAATTGCTTAACACCTTTTTCTTTGTTGTCCAGTATCTTAACAACCACAGCTTCATCTTACACTCTCCAGAGTATTGGTCTCCCAAGTGGGATGCATGAACCACACAGTTGTATAAGACAACCCACTGAGGTGTGGGAAGAAAATATTTTTTGTACCATCAATAAATAAATACCTTTACAAGTATTTATTTTATATACCTCAGCCTTCCTGAATTTGTGTTATTTCATAATGTTCATAATATACTAGCACAGTAGTGTGTGTGTATAATTTATAAAGGAATATCTATATAGTGAGGTTACCTGTTCAATTTTTTACTGAGAGGGTGCACGATGTAACAAGTTTGGAGACTGCTGCTCTGCAAAAGCTCTGGTGCTATCTAGCACTGGTACTCAAACTGCTAAGACAGCTCTGTTATGAATAGTGATGACAGTTTTTGGAGAAGTTGTAGGAGTCTGATCAAATGGTTTGAGACTAAATTATTCTAGACCTTCCAGATACAATTCTCATCCCCCTCCATAGAAAGTGTGGAAGCAGAACTTTACAAGAAAGCAAGAACCTTCTGGTAAACTAGACACACACACACAAAAACCAGCTTTGGGGCACAAAATCCAGTGCAACGACTACAGAAATTTGCATAAACTAGGCAGCTTAGTAGACAGTTTCAACAGAGTAGGCATGCCACAGTTTAGAAATTAATCATAGAATGGGTTGGATGGGAAGGGACCTTAAAAATCAATATGCAATGACCCCCTGGCATGGGCAGAGACACCCTCCACCACACCAGGTTGCTCAACCTGGCCTTGAACAATTCCAGGAAGGGGACATCCACAATTCTCCAATTCTGACTCCAAGATACAGACTCTTTGGAACCTGAAGGCTGTAATGGAGAGAAGGGAATGGGGAAAAAAGAGCTCCCTTATTTTACTGTTTAACTCTGGGCTGGAACCAGTTATCGGAGCCCAAGCAAGGTAGCCTAAGGGGAGATAATGCACATCAGCTTGAAAAGAATACTGCCTGAACCACTAGTTATTATTGCCATAACACTTGTCATACTGGGTATGAGGAAGAATATGGATCTGGGTTCTTTACAGGTGAAGAAAGAAAACACCAAAGAAATTTGAGGTCAATTCTTGGGCAAAAAGTGCACATGAAGGCACTGGCACCTTTTCTGAGGCACTGAAAAATCAGTGCCAGGAAGTACACTGATGCTCGACAATGTCGGGTGGAAAACTGAGAGCTAATCCACCTTTTGACAGTCAGGGGATTTGTCTTTCCTGCTCAAAATCCATAGTGGTATCAGCTTCATCTGTGATTAAGCAAGGCTCTGAAGAGGAGAATCCTCCTAGTGTCTGTGTCAATAATACCAATTTTATATTCACAGTGCCCCACAGAGACTGCACTACTAGATGTAGCTTTTGTATAGTATGATCAGATTCCTTATGTTCTTGGAAATGTGCAGCACATATTGAACAAAGGACTCTAACCAAAAGAAAATACAGCAGCATAACCACCTGTAAGTGGTGCATGCCAGTCACAAGGCAGAAAGGATTTCAAACTAAATAAGCTGCATATCACAAACTTTCTAAGTGTCTTTCTAAGTGTCAGGAAGAAAAAAAATAACTAATACAAAAAAGCCATCTAAGCAGCAGTTTGCTGTTAAAAAGATACATTTACAGAAAAGACATGAACCTTAAGTTATCAAGAGAAGGAAGAGCAATAAATTTCTTGGAAATTAACATTAGCTCAGTATGGCTTTAGGGTAGGCACCAAGGAGTAGCTGCTAGGCACTGTATAGTTGCCTCTCACTGCCATTCAGTTATAATCTCATCTGTACTATGTGCCACTTTATAAGGACAGAGCTCTCACTCAGAAGGAAAAATAAATTTCAGTTTGTACTAGATCATGAACATTCCACAGATAAAATGCGAAGTTAATCTATAAAATGTTAACTTATCTTTAAATTTCCCCTCCTCCCCCCAAACTATAATTAGGTGCGTTTTCCAGTAACCAAGTATTTCATATGCAAACCACCATACGTGGATTTTTTATTTCCAGCCAGCATGGTCCTTTGATCTTCCTGCTCATCAAGAGAAGTTCCAGGCTAGAGGTGTTAGTTCCAAATACATGTGAAAATGTTTGTCCTTTCAGATCTTGGGGAAGCCGAGGGTATTCAGCCTAACAAGTAACAGAAAGCAGTGAGTCATTTCACCCCACAAAAGTCTTCAAGGTTGATGTGCTGTATTCAGACAGCACCTTAACAAAGCCACACAATACCTGAAATCACTGTAATTTCCAACAAGCAAAGCCTTAACCCGTAACACCTTACTGTAATTGAAGAAATTACACTATTGACTTGACTTAAATAGGCACATAACAAAATCAAGACAGTAATATAAAAATGCACTGAAGCAAAAGTTCTCCATCCATACTGGATGTAAGAGAGAAGTATTAACATCAGCCAAGACTACAAAAATGTTCAATCTATTTTAATACAGAAACTGCTCATGCTGTAAACTTAACAAGATAGTTACAGCTTTAATATTGCCTGTCAAATAAAGGCTGCATAAGTGTTTCTGCACAGCTAAAGAAAAATCTAAGACAGCTTAGCAAATCTCTATGGGATGCTGCTTTTGCATCTAGAACTAGTATCTTAAAAATGGTTGAAAAAGGCATTATTTCAGCAACTGACCAAACAGGTTCAAGACTACTGTCTTATACTTGAAACCGAATTAACTATTTTTGATAGAATAGGTACTGATGTTCTCATAGGACATTTTTGCATGTTCACTGCTCAATTTTACAGCTCCTTAACAACAACCACTCTCACCCAGCTGCCATCTGCAAGAGCAGAGTTACCAGCTGTATTCTGAACATGAATTCAACAAAACATTTCAGGGTAATAAGTAATTTCAAACACCTTACAGTACTTCAGGCCTTGATCCAGTACAGCTAAAGGATTTTTTGGCTGACAGGTTAATTCAGTGTAAAGGCAACAGGAAATAAAGTGGGATAAATAGAAATACAGATCGTTGTAAATCAATAACCAAATTATAATTGGGGGAGAAGGTGGAAGGAATATTTTTCCCCTTCATGGTTTCTTTCCACCAATACAGCTAACATAAACAAATTAACATGTTGCAGGTTACAGGATAACAAACTGGTTTTGTTAAGGAGTAACCAACGTACAAATGATTACACAAAAGCCACAAGCTTAGGTATCAACTCCCTGTGTGCTGTTTTTTTTTTTTCAATTACTAGACAATGAGAAACCAACTATACAATAGAGGCACAGCCACTAGCTGCTGAAGATCAAATCCTGCCATTTTTCATTTTTAGTAAAATCATAAAATTATTAATTAGGGCAAGAAAGCAGGGTATGGTCTTTTATCAGATTAATTATACTCACCGAGTACTTAACTTCTAAGTATTCGGATTTTGCTGGAACATCCGGAATCTCAAAAGCATAATATTTTTCCACTTTCTATATAAAACAAATACATTATTTTTTCAATTATCTCCTAGTCAAATACACATTCTGTCCAGTAAGAAAGCTAATGAAAGAAGAGCCTGTCAAGCCACACATTTCAAATATGATAGGATTGATTATATATTACCAATTCTGCAACTCATTATAACCATCCAAAGATGGTAAGAATGCTTTTAGCACCTGTATTTAATCTCTTTATGTGTTCTTAGCATGAAAAGCTTCTACAGAATTGAGTTACGAGTATATTAACCATCACAAAACAAAAAGCATATAACTAAGGAAACTCAGAAACATTCTGTAACTTCACAGGCTTCACATCCTCATGAGAACTGGTGGCTTCAGACCATCACAAAATGGTTGAGATGGAAAGTCATGTCCAGAGACTGCCTACTCTTGCTAACTGTTCAGAGCTGTCTCAAATAGAGTGGATTGCTGGGGGTCCCCTCCAGTCAGGCTGTAAATATCCCCAAGTTGCCACTCTGAGCAACATCTGCCAGAGCCTGTTCTCCCTTAGAGTTATAAACAGTTTCATGTTCTGATAAATGTAATGTGTTTGAAATAGTACCTATTGCTTTCATCCTCCATTTGCCACCAATGAGGAAGAGTCAGCCACCATCATCTTTACTCCTGCCCATCAGATGCTTATACACAATCAATCACAGAATCACTAAGGTTGAAAAAGACCTCTAAAATTATCAAGTCCAACCATCAACCCAATACCACCAGTCAACTTAACCATGTCCTCAAGTGCTACATCCACATGTTTTTTGGACACCTCTGGGGACACTGACTCCACCACTTCACTGGGCAGCCTGTTCCAATGCATGACCACCCTTCCCATAAGCAACTTCTTCCTAATATCCAATCACAACCTCCCCTGGCATAACTTGAGGACATTTTCACTTGTCCGAGCACCAATTCTGTGGGAGAAGAGACCAACCCCAACCCCCATCCCACTACAACTTCCTTTCAGGTAGTTGCTTCCCCTCAGCTTATTCTTCTCTAGACCAAACAATCCCAATTCCCTCAACCACTGCTCATAAGACTTGTGCTCTATATCCTTCACCAGTTTTGTTGCTCTTCTCTGGACATACCCCAGCAACTCAATGTCTCTCTTGTAATGTAGGGCCCAAAACTGAACATAGTAGTCAAGGTACAGCCTCACCAGTCCTGAGTATAGGGTAACAATCATCATCCAAGCCCTGCTCACAACACTATTTCTCATGCAGACCAGGATGCAATTGGCAATCTGGGCCACCTGGGCACATACTGGCTCATGTTCAGCCTGCTGCCAACCAGCACCCCCAGGTCTTCCTCTGCCAGAAAACTTCCCAGCCACTCTTCCACAAGCCTGTAGCATTGCCTGGGGTTTCTGTAACCTCGTGACAAGATCTCCCATCACCAGTCCTTCACCTCAGGCCTTCTCTTCTCCAGGCTGACTAAGCAGCCCCAGGTCAGTCAACTTCTCCACACATGACAGACACCCCAAGCCCTGTAGTTACTTTTGTGGTCCTGTGCTGGATTTGCTCCAACATGTGCACATCTTCTCATATCAGCAACTCAGCTGAATGCAGCACTCCACATGTGTCTTACCTTACATCTCATCTTGTGTCTGTCCCCTTAAGTAGCCCATACTTCATTGGTTTGTCTTTGGGGAAGCTATGGGAGACAGAGCTGAAAGCCTACTAAAGTCAAGACAAAAAACAAACAGCCACTGCTCTCTCTTCTTTGTTTCAGCTTTCCTTTTAGTCTCTTGGGGTCAGGGATTGCTGAAGGCTGAACTCAGTAATAAAGACCAAGGTGAAGATGACATTGAGCATCCTGGCCTTTCCCATGCCCTTTGTCACCACATTCCCTGTCCCTTTCAGCAGCAGGCTCACATTTTCCCCTCATTCTCCTGTACCTATGGAAATTTTTCCTACTGCTATTTGCCTCTCTTAACAGATGCAACAGGAGGTGACCTTTGACTTTCCTTTTTCCAACATGTGTCACCTCCATTAGTCTCCTCTCTAATTCTGACCCACAAGCTCCTGACTAGCTTTTCTGCCCATGCTTACTTAGGGCTTCATCTCTATGATTCCAGGATTCATGCATTCCCATTGCTCTGACACATTAAAGGGACTCCCTTCTCCATACCTTCCCAGCTTGTCCTTCTTAACCATGTCCTATCCCATGTATGTAATGCCAGTGAGATCACAGCCCTGTAATCACCCACAGTTCCTCCTCTTACACTGCATGCTTTAGTGTACATGCACTTCAGAGAGGCACCCAAAAGAGCTGATTTCCCAACCATCTGCCACCTGTTTATTACATGCTTGGAAGAGAACAATTTCTATGACAGTATTGTATTTTTCATCGAGTGACTTGAGGTTTACTAGAAAGTAGTCAAGTTTGTTTATGTTTCTCTAACAGACAGTTAAAGCCATCTCAGTTTCAGTGCAAGTGAAATTTAAGTATCACTTCTGCTTTCTTCAAGAACAATGATTTTCGACAACATGCACAGCTTGTCTGTTTCTAAGAATAACTACCTTAATTTTCCAAATAATTACAATATTCTGTGCAACAATGCTACAGTACCTGCTGAAATGCCATGCACTACCCTGTAATATGTCAGCTTTGCCCTGTAATGCTTCACAAAACATCTGCAGCAATGTTATGAATTATTATGTTATGCCTCAACTATGCATACTCTTACTACTAGAATTCCTTAAATTAAAAGGTGTATTTTCACTGGACAGTGCCCTAAGTTCAGCACATTAAACAGAGGCAGCACAATATGACAATATGACACTAGAGTAAATTTAGCGAGAAAAAAAGTCACCATAAATTGGAATTAAATTTAAAAATAAACAAAAACGCATGGTTGAAAACCTCAAAGTTATTTCATCTTGAGGTTGGGTGGTTGTTGTTGTGGTTTTTTTTCCTTTAATTAATAGCATCAGCAATTGCTCCCTTAGAGCACTGCAATGAGCAGTTAAGCTTGCTACTTCTCGTAACACTGGAGTTTTAAGGTTGCAAAGATTGACAAGGAGAGGGTCCTCTGCTATATAGAGGAAGAAAGCAAAACCAGAAGCAATTACAGCATCAGCAGCCCCATGGAAGCAGAAAATATATATTAATATAACTTGGTACAAGAGCAAGTCAGAACAGCATTATAAATTAACATGCAAAGTAGATCTGAACTGCTGAGCCAAAACAGCACCTCACACGAGCAGCACATCATAGCTGTAACAGAACAGATGGCGATGCTCTGCTTATAGCACATATTACTGGTGCTCCCCCCTCCTTTTTTTTTTTTTTTTTAATTAAAAAGAAAAAAACAACAACCAAACCCACAGGCTTCAAACAAGTTCTCATTGCAAAAGCAAGCTGAGCACAGTGTAAAAATAGCACGCTGCAGCGATTCATCTGCCTTATTCCACAGAGCTCAGCTCAATTACACAAGCCTCTGGTCATAACTGCAGTGAATGAATGCTCTGCTGCAGAGTAATCTGCCCTTCAAGTGGCCCTTCAGAGCAGAAATGAGCAGCAGTGATTAGCTGCTAAGTTCCTAAGTGGAGTAAGGCTGCTTTCAAATTGATTTGTGAAGACTTGCTAACTTGGCAGCAATGCAACCCATTGAAGCTACAATTAGCAGCAGGTGCAGGAGGAAGCAATAGGGCTTAAGTGTATCAGTCTGCAGGGACCAAGTTTGGGGCTGGCAAGGCCAAGATGCACACACACACGCACAGAGAACAACTCCTGTCAGTGTATAGGTAACTGGCTCTCTCCACATCATCACAAGACTGAGAATTCTAAATAGGAGAACTTTGGGTGCACGGCAGGATGCTAGTAACCTTTTTGATTTCCAGCTAATGATGGAAGAATAGTTTCTCAGTTTCACTGTACTATGCCAACACTGAGATGCTGCGTTACACTGAATGCATTACAAGTGCTCTGCTTGACTGAGCAATACTGCCATTAGCCTCTTAAAAATGTCTTTCAAAACACCAACCCTTGACAACACAGTAATGGAATGCTGGTTGTACATGACAGAACAGAGGAGCTCTTCTAAAGCATATCAGCTTTTAACCACACACAGTCACAACTGTCGTAAGTTCACTTTTTTGGGCCTTCACTCAGCTGAGAGCTACCACCATTTCAGTTTGAGAGCCCTGCACAATCCTGTGGAAACAGATGCAAGGCCTGTATAACAACAGCACAACATCTCTGGTGGTACCACAGCAGGCAAACTGATGTCTCTCAGAAAGGAATAAAAGAAAAGGAGAGTGCAGTAATGGGATCAGTCAGTACTTCCACACTTCTTTTCAGGCAACAAAAAGATCTCTTGCTGTAGAGGTATAAGGGTGGCCAGATTTGTTGCTGCTTGCTCACAGTAAATTTTGTGTACAGCTGGAGTAGCTTACTGTGATATTGTTCTGAATCCCACCAACAGCTCTGCTCTCCAACCTCCCTCAACCAATCTTTTCTCTTACCTTCCACATTATTAGTGCCATACCTTCACACTAGATCCAGTTCTCATTAAATTCTTCCAGGAGCCAGTAACTATCCAAATCATCAGAAAATCATTCCAGCAAAATAAAGCTGTATAGCTTTCTACTATGTTAGCAAAACTCAGTTTACTGAAAAGACTGATAAATTCAAACGGAAATTGAATTCTTACTGTTTAGAAACACTTCTGATAGGTTATTCCAGAACTTCTCTGCAACCCCAACTATCATGACTTGTTTATTAATGTATCAAAATTTATTAAATTTTTCTTTTGCTAGAACTACCCTTTAAATAGCTTTCTTACTGCTCATCTCCTTTCAGTGTTTTCAGAGAGCAAAAACGTCCTTATTCTTCAGTTTACTAGTAAAGGCTAAAAAAAAAAAAATAAAGCTACTTCATAGGTATCTCTGGTGTAACTGATTCTCCTTTTGTCTCATCCTTTCAATTACCATCTTTTGTACTTGTTGTCACCTGAATTAATTTTTCCTCATCAGGATGATCAAGTGTTACTCTACATAAGATCTGAAGAGTGCCTTAATGCTGCTGCTTCCCTATTCCTCCTGGAGATCACTTCTGTGTTACACCCAAGGACCCCCACATGCACTGCAGCCACTTGGAAAACACAGCTGGGTCTTTGTGTAAGCTCTGTAAACTCAGTACAAATCTGGTAAGGTTTGAACTAACATCAGAAACAACAGTTCAAATACTTCCTGAATATGTTTTAGCTTGATTTTTATAAGCTCCCTTTGAAGGTTAAATTATATTACTCCATTATCTCACTCAGAGTATTCTTCCTTAGTGCACCATGAACAGGTGACAGTTTCCTAAAATTCTGTTAGCAGATCTGTGTCTTTCTAAGGCCTTTCCCCTTTCTTCTAGTTCTAGAGTACAAAAGTTTGTATCCTTTCTTTTAATGAAAAACTGATTTGCCCCGAGCTGATTCCCTCTTTCCTGAAAGGCTCTTTGAACAGTGAGCTATAACAAACTTGTTTTTTACCTATTGTTAAATTGACTTTTTTCCAATGCTCATACATAATAAAATATACAAGAGAAAAAACACTGATAAAACTGAAAAAGCAAAATTTGTAGCAGAGCTTGAGATAGAAAATAAACTACAACAAAAAATAAAAAAAAGCATTACAAAGTTCTATCAAAGTGTGTGTTCTGCCTATATATAAATAATTCCACATGTTTATGAAAATATGTCAGTTCTTGCATGAATTTACCCTTTCAGAAATACTGCTAACACTCTCACTTTAACAACTTAAATTTACCAAAGTACTCTAGTTTAGGATCAGATGAGCGCATGAGGGTCTTTCCAACCTGAGCCCCTATATTAATCTGTTTTTATTTTCTTTCATTTATGTATTGTTAAATTCTGTTCTTCCTGCATTTTTACTTGCCATTCTATTTCCTGAACAACCATTCAGGAACAAACCCTATGAAATTACAAGACTGCCAGCTTGGGAAAATTTACAACTAATTCCACACCACTCTGTAATTACAATGAACACCAGCTTTGCCAGACTAATAACTTACTTCCAGAAATCAAAAAGTTTCTGGGCACTTCACTCTGAACAAATCTTGTCCTCCAACTTGCATGTTAGCCACCTTTCCACACAGATAAGCTCCCCACCTTCCTCTCCACCAAAAGACAAATGCTCTCTATAAATGAACAAGAAAACTTTCTCACACTAGCAAACTAATTCAGTAGAAATCTGCAACATCAGCTATTTTCCCACAGAGCTGGGACAAGTATTATATCACTGTATGTGCAAGTTTTCCATTATAACAACATTTTGTTTTTAAGGATCTGTTGAGCAAACAGAACATAGCAGAATAACACATAAGTCTATTGCCCATAACATCTTAAGTTTCAAAACTGAATGACAGTCCTCACAACTTGCTACTTTCTGTACAAATTTACTATGATAATCCACGGTCCCAAAAAGAAGAATTCCAAAAAGATAAATCTGCAAGGGTGAGAAGAAGAATGAAACATGCCCAGAGATAAAGCTCATTACAACACCTGGTTAAATATAAAACCAGTGCACTGACCTGTCTGCTGGACAACACAATCTTTCATTTTGAAGTTGGATACCATGAGCTTTATAGGTATCAGAGCTTCTATTTTTTTCCATATGCTCAAGAATAGCTCAGCAAACAAATAAGACAGCCTAACACTCAACTCAGTTTCAAAGAAGCTAATGAATATTTTCAAAAGCAGTATGTTCAAACTTCTGGTAGAACAATCATGTTGCAATTTGAATGTTCTTAAAAGTAGTAAGGCTATTTGGGAAGACACTAGGATGGCTTTTACAAGAAGGTACACCTAAATATGTCAGGAGTTACATATTTACATGTTACCATAACCTTCCCCCTGGACAGTGTTTCCACAGACTTCCCACCTTATGAAGCAGAACAACAGAAAATTTCTAAATAAGATGCTTGTAGACAAACCTTGGATTTGAACTTCATGATCTTATACTTTGGTGAAATGCAGTCATTGAACTCCTTGAAAACACTCATTATAGTTACTGGAGTCTCTGTCTCTTTGCCAGTGGAAAGGTTGAGTTCCTTAAAAATAGAAATCGGATTTTATCAGTGAATAAAAAATGCCAACATACATGACCAATAAGTCAGATTTTGCTTTTGCTTTTACCTGCTCTCAGGTATCTCTTTTTTAAGGGAAAACAAAACTGCTATTAGCCAAGAAAACCCAAATTAAAAAAAAAAACCTGAAACCAGTTTAAAAGCACTAAGTTTTCTAAATATATACTTAAAATACTTAAAAATAACTTAATTCCCTAAGCAACAAGTCTAAACAGAACAAGTTGTCTACAGTTTTAATTAGGGTCAGCGAAAGTAGGAACACTGCATCTCACATGATACACTCTGTACATACTACACTTAAGTTTACCACCTATATCAGACAACACTGTCTTCAACAGTTCCCAATAACACACTACTAAAACTCACAACTTGCCACAAGGAGAATGAAAGGTATTTATGTTTGACATGCTTAAAAGATACACTTACTGTTTCTCGTGGCAGTAGGTAAACAGTTCTCTCAATATTTTTCACTGTCACACAACAGCTGACATAGGTGTCTGCAGATTCAATCCAAACTTTGCCAAACAAAAATACGACACCTAAGGAAGAAAGGCAAAGAATTCAAAATGCAATTCTTAAATTAATCATTCTTAATATTCCTTAAAGCAGCTTATTATGTATTCTTGCATAGAAACAGAACCATTTCTGGTTTAGGTCTTGAACAAATCTTTTTGATGACTTACTATATTCTAATTTTTTTTTAAATACCAGCTTTACAAATAGATACCTGTACAGTTCTTCATGCTCTTAACCTCCATCACTAAAGTAACATCTTTATAGATTGAATTCAAAATGGCATTATACAACCAGTCTCAGAATTCTGTTCTGTTATTCCATTTCTATGTACTTAGTTTGGTAGTTCATGATGAGAGGGAGAAAGGAGAAAGAAGTCAGTGAGAATATAATCAGAATGCCTGTGCTGTCAATCACTCCCAAAACATGTATTATTTGCATTTTTCATTCTTCATTTTGATCAGTACAATTAAATAATTTTTCCTGCACTTTAATACCAGAAACCAAGACATTATTACTAATAAAACCTCTAGAAATACATTCTGAACACAACTATGATCAATTCTAAAAAGTTTTCAACTGACTGTTTTTCGTAAATGAGGACGCTGAAAGGTGTATGAAATCATAAGAAATCCTGGAAGCTAAGACACAACACAGCACCTGTGACCATGGTAGACATTCAGAAAGCCTACAGAGATCAGGACTAGCTCATCTGACTTCACTATGGATCAAGTCATTATTGTACAGGCACTTCCCAGAGCCACAGAGAATGTGGCATTAGCACCAAATGCTGCAAACTGCTCATCAAGTGATGTTAAACTTTGAAGTAAAAAGGACAAGGCAAACGGACTTTCACATGCAGTTTGTGAGTTACAAGTAAAATAAACTTCTAAGTTCAAGCCAAAACCTGGTTTCACCCAAGTTCCCTTCAAACTCCAAATAAGTTGGAATTTTATTACATGAAAGACAGTATTCCTACACTACTTTTAATGAAATCAGGAATATCAGAGCTGATATTGTCTCAGAAACAGTGTTTCACATAAAGAAAATTTCGGAACTTGAATTTTTCCTTGGCCTGACAATTCACAAACAAGTTCAGGGTTAAGAGTTATAATTTATCTTTGCTTTGTGATCTACCAGGTGTAAGGGCACCTTTCTTACTCCATTAGATCAAAGACAAATCAGTGAAGATGCACTTAGAGTTAAAAGTGACAGGCTAAGAAAAATCATTTCTTGAGTGCTTGGAATAGACATGAACAAGACTACTTTTGTCAAAGACAGAGAATGTTGCAGTTTTGAAGATGATGAGAGCAAAGATACAAGTTTCTGCTGCACAAAGTATCTCAGAGATTTTAATACAGAGGCAATCTTCAAGACATAAGACAGTTTGAATAAAAGGATCTAGAAAGAGCTCAAATTACAGATCTAAGTGACAGAGAAGATTAAGTTGTTCTCCCTAGAAATCTCTTTTTTTCTGTTTTAAAGGGATAAAAACTCAAATAGGTTTGTATCATACAAAAAGATTTAACTACAGGAGAAACCACAAAACAGGACTTGGTCGGTTGAACAGCTGCCAACACTAAAAGCATGGAGAAGTTAACCTGTCAGAGGTGTACATATACCTACAACTGCACATAACATAAGCCAGCCAAAGACAGGACAAAAGGTTGCTGGGATTGCAAAGACAAACTTTTGTCAACTCTAACATGGACAAATAAGTTGTCTTAATCCCCAGATTTAACAGAATCAGAACAATTTAGCACCGAAGGAACCTTTGGAGATTCACCTAGTCCAACATGGACACATGCAATGAAAGCAGAGCTAATTTCAAAGAGTTTTCAGAGACATTTCGTATGTAAAACCAGGACACAGGAAAAAATATATCAGTACCTAATTATAGAAGGAAATAAAAAAAAATAGAAGCTTATAAAACACAAAGTCTATGAAAAGAAAGACCATGTTACAAATAAACTAGAAGGCAAGCAAAGTCGAGAGGAAAATATCTTGCAGGGGGCAAAGAAAGGGCAATTTCTTTCATGATTTGTTTAAAATGTTAACAAGATTACAATTCTCAAGGTCTTTGCCTAGGACAGTAAAGAGAGTTATGAAAAGTAAGCCTCAAAAAAAACCATTAAGTTTGAAAGAGTCTTATGATTATGCTACAGTATTTACTCTTCAGGCAATGCATTTGACATCACAGCAAATGAGGCATAAACAAAGATCACGAACATGTTAAACAAAAAGCAGTATCAAAATTTTCCCTTCTACACTACTAATTGAAAACAGGTGCAGTCTTTATTATTCAATCCTGAAAAAGTCATAATGAGAAAAGAACACTCCTTGCATGCGAGGAACAGAAATCCTTTCATAATTATTTTCCATTCAGCAACCACTGACTTAGACGACAAAAAAAGAAAGAAAAAGAACAATAGTGGGGTCTTTAAAAGTAGCAATTTTATATTAGAGCCATTGATTTCATCGAGATACTATGATTATTACCACTCCCATCACCAAGCTGTTCAGCCCAGCACAGTCTCATATTTAACTTTGGCACCCTGACTCACAACAAAAGGTGTAATGGAGAAACATCTGACTCAATGCTTTCAGCATCAACCCAAAAAAACCTTCAACAACATATGGAAGAACCTTCTAGTAAACTTAACGCAAAGCACAAAGTAGAAACCCAAAATCCTAAAGCTGTTGCTGAAATGAGAACATATGGGAAATGCTTAGAACAGATGTGATCACAATTTTAGCCGAAGATGAGCTCAGAATGCCACTGTTTTGAAGATTATGAGAGCCGAGCCAGGTTTCACACTTAACTGCTCAAAATATGTCAGGCATGTTAATACAGAGAGAATCTACAAGATTTAAACTACCTGAACAAAGGGATTTAGACAGATTGTATTTTTCAGGCTGCTTTGCTCCCACAGTAGGCATAACTTAACTTCAATTAAGAATCAAGCAAATGCTTTCTAATAATTTCTACAGGCTTTATAATAATCCACCAGAATTTAAGTTCTATTTCTAGAAGCAAAAAGAAAGCATGTTCAGTTGCTGGACTATTGAATAAGAAACTAACAGTATCAGCTTAGTCTTGAAGCACACCAGGGTTTAAGAAGCCTGATGGGTCCCCTTTGTGCCTCCCTACCATGATAGTACTCAGAGACAACATTCTTGTTGTTCAGTAATAGTTCTGAGGGCAGAAGTATGGAAAAAATAAAGATCAGTGAACAAGTTATAGACCACAAAGACACAAGGTTTCTAGCCATAATTTAGGCACATCTGAAAATCCACATTTTATTAAAAAAACAAAATGGCATTTTCTGCCTTAAGCTGAATAGTTACCTGGCTGACTGTATTGATCTTCATAAGCATCCAGCCAATAGAATCTGAAAACTTGATCATCATTTTCCCCATTCACAAGTGGAAGGAGATTGGGGTCCAGCTGAACTTCTGCCACTACTGAATCAGCTTCATCCTCATCAATTCTGTCCCAACATGAGACATCTGGGAGAGAACAACTTCTGCAGAAGAAACAAACAAGTAAAATTGTGTCTTTGCCATAACCACCATTGTTTCACTTCTTTTCAGCCCTATATTGTCAGGCCTTCTATTATTCTTTCCACCACCAAGCAACATTCTTAACAGCTGAGTTTTGTCAGAATCCCTCTGAAAAGAAGGAGAAAGGGACAAAGAGAGAAACCCACACACAAGTTTGGTTCTCAGAACACAACACGCAGGCTTTATAAGTCACTCACTTGGCATTTCAACATTGGTCATTCAAGGTATACTTAACAAATATATCCATCCCTGTGTACAAGTTGCTCAGTTAGAACAACAGATTATTTCAATAAAACCACCTTTTCAGTCATTAAATATTTAAGTCTTTTTCATCATTCAAATATTTTACATTTTAATATTACAGAGACATGAGTCAAGATTCTTTCAAAAAAATAGAGAAAACAGGAAATCATCCCCCCCTGCCAAAGACATGTCTGTTCACCACATGAAATTACTTTTAGCAACAAAAATTTTTTACTATAACTAACATTATGAGATATCTTTGTAATTGCTTAGAATAACCATTGTTAGTGATTCCTTATTTATGCTCAGTGGCATCAAAATTCATCATTCAACACTCGCCTGAGTGTACTAAAATACACGTTGTCATGTGCTGCATCCCCAAAAAATCAAATATTTTGCAATTAAGTAGCTATCGGTGTGTTCAACATTTCTATTTCTAATGTCACTACAAAAAAAAAAAAATCCAACATAGCATTATCATCACTTTCTGTATCACAATTATCCAGTTGGCAGAGACAAGTAAGAAGATAAACCTAAGGCTTACTGGTGGGATTAAAAAAAAAATAAAAATAAATTCTTACAAGACAGATGTCTCTTTCTTTCCCGATTCTAGCTGCTCGGTTTCTTTCTTTTCTATTTCCTTGTCTCTCTTCAAGCTTTCAGCTACCTCAGGTACAGCTTGCACATGTTCTGCTTCCATAGGTTCATCAAAGTCCTCCTCATCAAAATCCATCATTCCTTGATCATCATCTGGAAATGCTGCACATAGAACTAAAGCCTTGAGTGATTAAAATGATACACTGCATACTACAGCAGTATGCACAGATAGTATACAGTATTACTGGACATTGTATTTGTTTGTATATTAGTACAATATATCACATTTAAGATAGCCATGCAACTAGTTAGTATAAACTAAGAAGTGTTTCAATACTATATTAATTTCAATACTATATTAGTTTCCAGAACTAGGTTTTAATTTCTTTTTCATACCTTCAATAGCTTTCTCTTCTATTGTCTTCACTACTCCCCCATTTTCTGTAGCTTTTTGCACATACTTGGTATCCTCACTTTCAGAGCCTTTAACAGATTTTGCTGAGTAATTGGGATGTTTAGAGTGAAGTGAAGCTTCCTTTCTGAGATGAGCAGGAGCTTTCTTTGATACAGGGGTGATTACCTGAAAGACATTTTAGCCACAAGTACAAAAAAAATTCTCTAAATAGCAAAGAAGGAAAAAAAAATGTAAAAAATGCAGCACTCACTGCTTGCAGAACTAGTAGCCAGGGCAGGAGGAAAAGCTCCACATATCTTGGAGCATGATAGATAAGAACTCCTCAAGTAAACTTTAAATTATATAGTACCATTTCAGCTGTGATGTTTTTCTACTATAATTACTAAAAGCAGTTTACAGTGTACTGATGACAATTTCCTCCTCCAAATGGTAGAGCAACCAACCAGAAAAGGAGCTTTGCTGGGCCTTGTTCTCACCAACAGTGATGGGCTGGTGAGTGATATAAAACTCAATGGGAGACCAGGCTGCAGTGACCATGAGACCATAGAATTCAAGATCCTTAGGGCACAGAGAAAAGTGCAAGGTAAGCTGACAGCACTTGATTTTAAAAGGGCAGTCCGTGGTTTCCTCAAGGATCTGCTTGGTAGGGTAGAATGGGAGAAAGTCTTGGATGGAAGAGGAGCCCAGGAAAGCCGTTCCATATTCAAGGATCATCTCCTGCATGCCTGGGACCAATGTGTCCCAATGTAGGGGAAGGCAGGCAGGAGTGCCAGGAGGCTGGTGTGGATGAGCAAGGAACTCCTGGGCACACTGTTTACAGAGGATGGAAACAAGGACAGGTACCCTGGGAGAAGTACAGAGAAGTAGTCAGAGAAGCAAGAGATCAGGTTAGGAAAGCAAAAGCACAAAGAACTGTATCTGACAATGGGGGTGAAGGGCAACAAGAAAAACTTATATAGGTACATCAACAGAAAGACCAGGGAAAATGTGGGCCCACTCCAGAAGAAAACAGGACAGCTGGTCACCAAACATACAGAGAAGGCCAAGGTACTCAATGACTACTTTGCCTCTTCCTTCACCAGCAACAACTTTGGTCACTCCCATCATGTCAAACAAGCCAAAGGCAGGGCCTGGGAAAAGGAAGATCCCCCCACTGTAAATGAAGGGCAGGTTCGAGACATCCTAAAGAACTCAAAGGTGAACAAGTCCATGGGACCTAATGGGATTCACCCACAGCTCCTGAAAAACTGGACAATGAAGTTGCAAACCCACTGTCCATCATATTTGAGAAGACATGGCTGTCTGGTGAAGTACCCGCTGACTGGGAAAACATAACCCCATTTTCAAAAACAGAAAAAAAGAATACCCAGGGAACTATAGGCCAGTCAGTCTCACCTCTATGCCTGGCAAGAACATGAAGCAGATCCTCCTGAAGGCTCTGATAAGGGATCTGATAGCAAAGGGGTGATTGGTGACAGCCAACACAGGTTCACTAAGGGTAAGTCCTATGTGACTAATTTGGTGGCCTTTTATAATGAGGTCACAACCTCAGCTGACAAAGGCAGAGCAGCAGAGGTCATCTACCTGGACCTGTGCAAAGCATTCGACACCGTCCCACGGGACATTCTGATCTCTAAACTGGAACCAGAGTGGATGGAGCACATGTTGGATAAGGAACTGGCTGGATGGTCACACCCAAAGAGTTGTGACCAGTGGCTCAATGTCCAAATGGAGATGTGTGATGAGTGGTGTTCATCAAGGGTCAGTATTTGGACCCACTACTATTTAACATCTTTGTTGGTGACATGGTCAGTGTAATCAAATGCACCCTCAGCAGGTTTGCTGATGACACCAAACTGTGTGGTGAAGTCAACACACAAGAGGGAAGGGATGCCATTCAGAGGGACCTTGACAGGCTCAAGAAGAGGGCTCATGCAAACAGAATGAAATTCAACAAGTGCAAAAAATTCAATTCAAGTGCAAGGTTCTGCGCCTGGGTCAAAGCACCCCATGCACGAATACAGGTTGGGAGGAGAAAGGATTGAGGACAGCCCTGAGAAGGACTTGGGAGTGGTGGTAACCAGAAGCTCAACATGAGCCATCAGTGTGTGCTTGCAGCACAGAAAGCCAACTGTGTCCTGGGCTGCATCAAAAGAAGCACAGACAGACAGTCACAGGAGGTGATTCTCCCCCTCTGCTCTGCTCTTGTGAGACCCCACCTGGAGCACTGGGTCCAGTTCTGGAGTCCCCAGCATAAGGACACAGAGCTCCTGGAATGTGTCCAGAGGAGAAACACTGAAATGATCAGAGGGCTGGAGCACCTCCCCTGTGAAGACAGACTGAGGAAGTTGGGGTTGTTCAGCCTGGAGAGGAGAAGGATCCAAGGTGACCTTGTAGCAACCTTCCACTATCTGAAGGGGCCTACAAGATGAGGTAGAGCTTTTTACACAGGTGTGTAGTGAAAGGACAAGGGGAAATAGTTTAAAACTTGAAGAGGGAAGACTTCAGTTAGACATTAGGAAAAAATTATTTCCTGTAAGAGACAGGATTATTTCCTGTAATTATTTCCTGTAATTATTTCCTGGTGAGACACTGGCACAGGTTGTCCAATGAAGTTGTAGCTGCCTCACCCCTGGAACTGTTCAAAGCCAGGCTGGAGTTTTGAGCAACCTGATCTAGTGGGAGGTGTCCCTGCCCATGCAGGGGGGTTGGAACTGGATGATCTTCAAGGTCTCCCCCAACACTAGCCATTCTATGATTTTAAGTTTGCAGTTACTTTCAATATTTTTTCCCACACAGCACTACTCCATTCCTAAATTAAAACTTCTGTATATATACAGAGCAGAGATAGAGCCCAAAACACCTGGGAAGGGCCAGTCTGGCACTTTACCCCTGTTTATCAGTAACAAGTTCCAGTTGTCTACAGGACACTATGGGGTCTAGAGAACAGAGTGTTTCTCCACTGGATTTCTTGATGCTACAGATATGACAGAGAGAGTAAGGAAAAAAAAGGAACCACATTTCAACATGTTCTACAACCCTAAACTCTGAGCTAATAAGCATGTAGTTTGTCTTTTGGACAGAGCATCAGGTATCCCCCTACGGCAGCACCTACAGAACCTCTTCTTGCGGAAGATGTGTATTAAGTCACCTATACCATGACCAACACCAGGTCCCTGCATCTACTGACCCCTCGTGTGGCAAGGTCCAAAACCTTGATCTCCAGGGAAAGCTGTTATTTACAGATATAGAATTTACAGTTCCACAGTCACTGCCATCTTGTTTTCTGTGCCTGTTTATTTTACAAGGCGGCACTCTTCATCCTCTACATCTGTTTCATCATCTAAACTCTAATTCCTTCTCCTAGGCCCACAGACCACCTGAACAGCCTGTCTGGGTACTTATTTCCTTCTCAATGTTTTCTGTGAATGCGACCACTGTTTCACATCATAAGGACAAAGATCCTTTCTTCCTGCACCTCCCTCTTCTTTTGCAATTACTTCTAGGCAATTACAGAACTGCTGAAATGCGTGCCACTGGTGATTATTTTTAATTTAAGAGTTGATGTCACTACCATACAAGGTTTCACAAATCATATTTATATACTCCACTTGCCCTCTACAGACTCTTACCAAATTTTATTTCCAGCTATAAAGTCCTTCTCATTTAGCAGAACTCTTAACTAACTCTTAAAATGCCAGGCTTCCATCCTTAGCAGCCAATCCCTCCTTTCAAGCCCAGATCTTCCATTACGGTCAACTTCTATCCATAGCTTCTATTTTCCATTTGGTTTCCAAGTGTATTTCTTCTGCTTCTCCCCACCCACAAATACTCTTCTTTCTGCTTACATCACTTCTCATCCTTTCCTTGCCATAAAGCTGTTTTCATATCTAACAGCTATATAACACTACTATACTAAAGATACACAAAGAGTTGTATTCTGTTTATGTATTAACATGGAAGACAAAAAAATGCATGAAGTTATATGGTTACAGTATCAAGGAAGCTAATGAGAGAGGAATTTCTAGAAGCAGAAATAAACCACAAGTATTTAAATCTACCAAAATACAGAATACTTATTGAGTTTTTTTACTTTTTTTTCTTTACCTTAGGAGTTTGAGACTGCACAGAGAAAGGATTCAGTGGTACACCAGCAGACCTTTTCCTTTTCAGCATTATAACTGGTGGTGGACTTATCTGAACAGTCTGAACAATGAAATAAAAGAGAAAATGACAAAACAAAGGTGTTGTTTAGTGTTTTCTTTTGCCTTGGTTAGTAACGTTTTCCATCAAAAAGAAAGAAGGTCACCAGCATTTCTCATCTGCCAAGAAAACACACCTCCTGATACACAACTCTGAGAAGTTACCTGAGCAATTAGCCCTTGAAGACAAGCACTTATTTTTTTTTTAAAAAATAGTTTAAGACAAAAGTTGTTATCAATAAGTGAATCACCTTTCAAACAGTAGGTGTTTCAACAGCTAACTGTGCCTTTAGAACACACGTATCTGATGTAATGGTGGAATGTTCTTAATGTCTGTTAAAACAGTACTGAGCACACATGCCTCAAGAACAGCAGGAGTGCTCTTTCAGCACTGTTGCACTAGAGGAAAACCCATTTTAATTTATTTACATATACAGAAATCTTGTAGTCATCCTTATCAACAGCCAACAACAAAAGAAATTCTAGAGAGCAAACCACAAAGCTAAAAGAAAATAGCTAACTACTATTCCTGTAAATAGAAGCCATAGTGTAACTATTAGCATTATTTCCCCATATCAATGCCTCACAAAAATTGCCAGTATTAAAATACATTTGCTTAATAATTTTAGGGATAGCCTAAGATATTATAACTCGCAATAACACGTCATAGGGAGGAATAAAATAGTAAGCACACAAACCCAAGAGAACTACTTTAGATTGGAACATCAATACTCTTCTTGCTTCTCTGTAAAAATACATTATGCTTAAGATACACCATATTCCAAGTCAATATCTCACCACTACAGCAGTTTCATGGTTTACATGTGAACAACCCTTTCAGTTTTAAGAAATTCTGCTAAGGGGTGTTAACTCATTGAGAAGTCACTAATGACTAGGAACAGCCTCATTTGAGACAGTACAACCCTGCCACAGCCATCCAGCACTAACTCAGAGGAAGTGTTAATCTGGTTCTCTGTAGAAAAACGTAGAAAGCAGGAGGTGGCAGACAGAAGTTTAGGAGTTTAGGGGCAACAGATACAAGCTTGAGCATAGGAGGTTTCACAAGGGAAAACTTTTTCACTAGGAGGGTGACAGAGCACTGGACCAGGCTGCCCAGGGAGGTTGTGGAGTCTCCTTCTCTGAAGACATTCAAAACCTGCTGTAGGTGACCTTGCTCTGACAGGGGGGTTGGACTAGATGGTCTTCTGAGGGCCCTTCCAACCCGTAACTTTCTGTGATTTCTGCAACTACAGCATCTGCTGAAACAGTCCTCCCTCAGCTGCCCTCATGAACCCAAACATACAAGATTAAAATATCCTACGGTTCACTGGCTGGACTGCGGTGATACATGCTTAAGTTAAAAAAGTGTAAGTGTAAAAAAGTGTAAGTGTAAAAAAGTGTAAGTGTAAAAAAGTGTAAGTGTAAAAAAGTGTAAGTGTAAAAAAAAGTGTAAGTGTAAAAAAAAGTGTAAGTGTAAAAAAAAGTGTAAGTGTAAAAAAGTACACATGATTGTAAACCCTGTTTCACTTCAAGCTAACAAAACCTAGAAGGGTGCATTAGCACAGCCTCTGTATCAACTAACACAAACTATCCCTAATCAGGACATAGTAGTTTTGGCTTATCAAATCAATACAGTCATGCAGCTTCATGCATGGTGGAGGTGACAAGCAGGCTGCATACATGGAACATACCAAGCAGATGTGCTATGGAATAAACCAGTCTTAGATGGTCTGCTCCTAGGAGCAACTTTATCTTCTTGGTATCTTCCACAGCAAGAAAATTAATGAATTAAGGTGTTTCAAACAGATTTTATTAATATATTTACCTCAGCATTAAGATCCTGAAGAATATCCCCTAGCAAATCATCCTTTGACAGGTCCACAGTTTTCTGTAAAATAACAGATTAACCAAACATTTCTTAGTTATAAATGCAAACCTAATCAGGAGACCAACAGCAAGCAAATAAAAGGTTTCTACAAAATACACACAATATTTTCAGGAATGCTGACTGCAATAGTTTATGTTTTGCCAGATGCAAGAAACTGAAATGAGCCCTTGGATTATTCCAGTCCCACTAAAACACTGCAAATGAGTTAGAAATCTCTAAATTAATAAATGTGAAAACTTACATCTGTGTTTTTCCTCCCAGCACTGGCTATAAACATAGACTTAATTGTGTTGGGCTTTGACACAACAGATTTTTTGATGTTCTTCTTACCAGCTGAAGACGTTTTACCAACTTTTCCTACAGAAAAAACATAAAACTGTGAAATCTGTATCAGAAAAGGTCAATGTTTAAGGGTCAATTTATTAGCAAGAAGAGATGGCTGAGGTACTTCTTCCACCTCTACACCACTGGCTGAAATCAAGCCTAGCCATCTTTCATTTGCTGCCAGCTTTGTAACAGCTGTCACACACACTAAAAATAGCAAAACCCTATCAACAACCTAGTTGTTCCCTAGTCATGTCGACACGAGATGCTCTTTGCATATTCCTGTTCATACTCCAGAAAAAGGACTAAGATACTCTACACAGAACCATATCTAGAAAACAGAAGGAAAAAAAAAAGTCTGACACTAGATTTGGATTCTACACATCAGTCTTCTGCATCACAGGGCCTAAACAAGATCCACAGTCACAAGCATAAAGCTACAGAGCTTCAATTAACATGTCATCTGATTGCCTGTCCTGGGCATCTTTTAAAAGCCACTGGAAAATTTTCTACAGTGGCCATGGTCAACCTACCTTTCTTATTGGAACCCAAAGCATCATCATCCAGATCTTCATCAAAGATTTCCCTTCCATCTTCTACATAACCTATCCCATCTGTAGAAAAACAAATTGTTTAAAATTGCTGATATTTCTAAATATATTCGTATATTCCAAGTTATACACATATAGCTTACACACTTATACACATGAATATATTGAAAATATGTTCAAAGTTTTACACATTTAATTACTTCCCTCCTGTATTATAGAGCAGAAGTTATATATTAAAGTGTTAAGAACTACAGCACTACCAGCTGTATTGTCTGTTAGGGTAACTACATTATTACCTGTTTAATTAGAAATTACCGATTACTGTGCTTTTTTTTTTAGAAAAGTTGCACCACTAATAACTAGAAATTACATTGCAGAAAGTTCTTAATGAAGAAATATTTTCATTACCATCCCACTACACTACTATGAGAACACAGCAAAAGATCCATTTCCATATAGAAGTTTATCTTTTTCTTGTCTCCCAAAGTAACTTGTAAGAATGTACTAACTGTAACTTTCCTCAACTCACAAACATAATGAAGCCTCATTGAGTTATAAGAATATAATCAAAGTAACTCTCCAAATTAACCTTAACTTACCATCATCAACAATCCAGTCATCATCCTGACGTTCTCTGACCATCTTGGAGTATTCTTCTTCATCTACTTCATCATAAATACTTGTGAACTCCTCAACCTACAGTTAAGGTACAGTGAGGATTAATTTTAATTAATTACCATTACTTGTTAACATAGGTCATCAGTAAGAACTGAAAAGTTCCAAGAAATGCATGTTTTCCTACACCATGATGTTGTTTATAATTAGTAAGCAGTCATTCATTCAGCTTAAGTTGAAATTGAAAAAATAAAGAAGCACTAGCACAGATTGAATTTGAAACTGACTTGCTTTATTACTCATTTCACATTACCAAAATAAATAAATAAATAAATAAAAATCCTAACAATTAAGACTTCTGACCTTTGGTTCTATCCTCAAACACCAAGATGAACTCAGTGAAAAGGAAGGTGATCTGATGTGCCCAAGTGTAACGCTGTGGATGCTCCTCCATGCCTCTGAGCAAACTTGTATGTTAACAATATATGCACTTCAAGCTTCTTTACATTTATCCACCTCAATGTGGAATTCACTTCCTGTTTGCATTACAATTAATTGGGCTTTTTCAAAGTTACACTGCCAGATTTCAGCTCTATCAGGTTAAACACTTAAATTCTGGTTAATCTGTGGAAGCATAGCCTATCAATATTAAAGGCCTTCAGTAATGCAAAGCTTTAAAACTCATGTAAAGTTTAAAATCATTTGAAGTTTGTTTTTTTTTTTAAAGGTACTTATCATAATATTAATTATGCAATTAAATTATCACAGATGGTCCTTTCCTGTGGGATAGCTAACAAGCAATATTTAAGCACATTTGACTTGCAGTTACTAAAATTCAGGTCCAAAACCAGAAGCAGATGAATTACAACAAAAAGCAGCAAAACAGTTACATTATGACATACATACACTGTTAAAAACCAAAAGACTATTTGAAAGGCAGATTTTGTTTCCCATAATTTTTACACATGTATAAAGGGTAGTTAAGCATCTCAGCTCACATTCACTCGTTATTAAGAAGATGAGGAAATTTCACCTCGTATTTTATTTTTTCACCAGCTTTGACTTTTTTCAGACGTTCCAGGGCATCTTGCTGGCCTCTTCTAGACTTCCTCTCACGTCTAGAACGTGATGCTGCAAAACTGCCAGATTCATGCATAGCTGCAATTAATTAAAAAAAAAAACAGAGCTTAGTAATATGGTGCTGTTATCTTTGGTACTTGGTGTTCAGTGATGCAGTAATAGATGGCTGCAGTTCTGTTAAAATGAACATGGAGACCTACTTGGCTAAAAGCACATAGTCATAAATGGCTCATTAAGCCAGTTCTGGAATTCTACTGAAAGGATAGTCTCAGATAGACACAGAGATCAAACAGCTCACAGCCAGCAAGAAGCTACCACCTCGGTTTCTAAAGCACCTCTGAAATCTCATCAACATTTATCCAAAACGGTCCCCCGCACACACTCTTTCTCGGGAATTTCCAGCTCTTTTTATTTTGCATGTCTCCATGACAACCCAGGAACAGACAGACTTAGAAAAGGCCTATATTGCTACAAAGCAGTAATTTTTTTTTTTTAGGTGGTTTCACAATATTTTAGAGTACAGCTAGATTGAGACTAACTAGTAATTTGTTGACAGCAGAAGACTGCTGCCCCATTTCCTCCTACATTTTCTTCTCTTTGCCATACTATCCTCAGCAAGATGCTCTCCACTTCTCTTAACCTTTTTATCTCTATTGAAGGAGGGGGACACATTTCTCTATGAATAAACAGTCCAAGTCAAACTCACGAAAGCAAATAGTCAGCCCCAAAAAAGAGATTAACAGTGTGATCAGCCGAAACCCCCGTCTGGGAGCAGAGGAGACCCAGGGCTAGGGCAAGGGGCCACGCCAGGCCAGGCCGGACCGGGCAGCACAAGGAGGGGACCTGTCCCTCCCTGGTGACAGCAAGAGGACTGTTAACAGAGCTGCACCCAGGCACCGCGGCTGAGGCAAGGAAGGATTTGCATTGCTAAGGGCTGGCTAATGAGGGGGCTTTACCCTATCTGGTACCAGATGTGGCAGAACTGCAAGGATGGAATACATTGGACGCGTGGATTTTCCGTCGATTCTTGACGTTCACCACAAGCAAGCGCCTACGGGGACAAACCCACTCCCACCCTCGGCTGCCACCACCCGCGCCTGCCGCTGCCCTCCCCGCTGAGCTGCCGGCGACTCCCCAAGGCTACGAGCGCTCAAGCCGGCGGCCCGTGAGAGAGAGAGAGGCAAGCCCGGAGGAGCCTTTCCGCCCGGGCTCACCCGGCCTCACCGCTGCGGGGAAACCAGCGCCGGGGCGGGGGAGCGGTGCGGGGCAGAATCGCGCACGCCCGCCGGGAGAGACTCCCCCGGCCAACCCACCCGAGGATGGGGGGACGTGGGACGCAGCTAACTCCCGGCCCCTAACGAAAAGGGGAGGTTGGGAGGGGGGGGGGGGGAGGTACGACGCTATCCTCTCGGTGCCATACACCCCCGGACCGGACCGGACCGCCCGCCGCGCACGCGCGCTCTCCTTTCCTATCCTTCCCTTCCCGCTCGGAGCGCCGCTGCCCCGTTGCCCCCCGCCTAACCCCGACGCGATGGCAGCCGCCGCCGCCGCCTTGGAGCGGAGCGGAGAGGGGCGGGGGGAAGGGGAAGATTGTAAAGGTGGTTAAGAAGCAGGGGGAGGCCGCCGGCCCCGGGGAACCCCGATCCTTCCCACCCCTCGGGCCTCACCGTCCCGGCTCTGAGCGCCGCTCTCGGCCATGGCGCCCGCGCCGCCCGCTCGCGCCAAGGCTCCCGAAAGTGGCGCGAGACGGGAGCCCCGCGAGCCGCCGCCGGGGCGGCAGCCAATCAGCAGGCGCGGTGGCTCCGGCAGCCCCCGCAACGCCCCGGGGGCGGGTCCGGTACTGCCCAGGCCGGGGGCGGGAGAGCAACGGCGGGAGCCGGTTCGGGGGTGGGGGAGAAGCGGGGAGGAGGAGGAGAGAAGAAGGAGAGAAGGAGAGGAGGAGAGGAGGAGAGGAGGAGAGAAAGAGAGGAGGAGAGGAGGAGAGAAGGAGAGAAAGAGAGGAGGAGAGAAGGAGAGGAGGAGAGGAGGAGAAGAGGAGAGGAGGAGAGGAGGAGAGGAGGAGAGGAAGAGAGGAAGAGAGGAAGAGAGGAAGAGAGGAAGAGAGGAAGAGAGGAAGAGAGGAGGAGAGGAGGAGAGGAGGAGAGGAGGAGAGGAGGGGAGAAGGAGAAGGAGAAGGAGAAGGAGAAGGAGAAGGAGAAGGAGAAGGAGCCTTAGGCAGCAAAAAGCCTCAAGCGAGGCGGAGCCACTTCCTGGGCGAGGCCTCCGCCGGCGGCTGCTGTTGGCCCGGACTCGGTCTAGGGCCCGGTCTCGATCCTCCAGAGGCCTCGGAGGGCATGGCCGGGCCGGGCTCACCGCTGCCGCAGCGGCTTTGCAGGTGCTGCGGGTGCGCTTTCCAAGGCGTTGCGCGCAAATTTGTTCCTCGGTTAATCCTCAGAGCTCCCGACCGCGGTCGCCCTCCGGGGAGTTGCGGCTGAGGGTCCTCCAGCCCGGCGCCCGCCCGCTGCAAAGGTGTGGGGACCCGTAACCCGCATCGGTGCGGTGGGTTGCGGGAGGGAAGACGGCGTGGATGCACACAGCAGCAGGGGGAGCGTGGCGGTGGTTGGTTTCAGCCATCTAAAAGCTGGAGTCGGACCGCAGAGTTGAGGTCGATGTTTTTATACTGAGGTCAAGGAGCGCCGGCAAACAGATCGGTAGTTGTGGGGACACAGGGGCATTTCCCACACAGCTTTAAACATGTAACACGTGTTTTAAACACATGTGTTTTAAACACAGCTTTATTATGTAATAATAAATTTAGGAGGGTAATCATGACAACAGACTATAAATAGCATTCACGGTTTTCTTCTCGCATTTGGAGAATGGGTATCATTGTCCTCTGTCTCAACATCCAGGAGCTCCATTAAATTACTCCCCAATCTCTTCAGATACAGGTAGTGGTTGGCCAGCTTACTGACAAAATAGATAATGTAATGGATGCTTTCCTATTTCCCAGATCCTTTTACCATTTTTTCCCTTCCTTGCTAGACACGGAATTTTTTAAAAAAATCAACTAAAAAAAAAAAAAAAAAAAAAAAGCCCACAGAAAAAAAAAAAACCCACAACAGATTCAGACTGAATTTCTTAAAGAAGCCAAGTGCATGGGGTGCTCAAAAAAAAGATCTGTTAGCTTTTGCCTTGCATACGCCTGATTTGTGGGGGTGGGAAAAGCAGGGTATATTGTGCTCATCTTAGAGTAAAAACCTTCACTGGCATGAGTCAAGAGTATTACACACCAGCCTTTAGGGGAGGAGCAAGAGCTGTGTCTGGAAAAGGATGCATTTTGGTCTCAAGTGCAGTTGGAACTGCTTCTAAAAGCATCAGTTAAAACAACTGAAGCTTCACAGGTCCTCTCCTCTAAAATGGCTTAGACCTACTTAGAACCTTGATGTTTATTTTCAGACCTCATGGGTGTTGGACAATCACTATACAAATGACTTGCCACCTTCATTTGTGAAATTTTCTGAATCATGAAAATATGTAGGCACTGACTCCAGCTTTTTACAAAAGCAGATGGTACCAACACCTCAGAGCCATTTGAGAGCAAATGGAACTCTACAGCTGATATCCTGTTACAGGAGTGTTATTAGCTAGTATTATGTGGCCTGAATATATTGATTCTTTTCAACTACCTAGAACAGAGAGTTTTTATGGTTCTGAAACAGAGTTATTTTCCTTCCCCACAAAGAATCCTTTGCATTGGTAAGAGAGAAATTAAAAAATCAGACATTGATCCTTCTAACTTATCTACCCAGTTTCTAGTACAACTCTACCACTCAACTGCTGGACCTAGTCTTAGATGGAAGCAGAACCACCCTAACCACTCCTAGCAGCTCTCTGGTACCAAAAGAGCCTGGTATTCCCTCCACCCCAGTCTCCCATCTCCCTGTCTCCCCAGCAGCCAGAATGCCCCTTACTAAGCATACAAGAGCAAAAACATATCCTTGGAAACACTGACAGCTATAGGAAGACTGCTTGCCTCACCTACGGATGGCCTTCCATGTGTGTATCCACTGTTCAGTTTCTTTTTCCTTTTTTTAAAGACATGCAGAAAATAAGATCACATCACTGCACATTATGTAGGATTCAAATTCAGAAGTTCCTCAATTTTTTAAGCTCCAATAGAGATCTATTTGTAAAATAACAATGTCACAAAATTGCTCAATTTCAGTGAAAATACGGTTATACTGCATTTCACATTCACCTAGCTTTCACATGATTTGGTATTTTGAATTGTCTGTATCTTAATGCTTTTTATTAAAACAATACCCTTTGTGAGCTCTCATACAAACAGTGGCACATTTGTCATTCAAGTGATGCCATGATTTGACCGGTACACAGTGATACAGTTAATTTACCAAACTGAAGTTATTGCTATAGCTCCACTGCAGGACAGTGCAGATCAAACAGAAGCCTTTTTCATGGATGGTAGTTAAATCCTGACATTCATCTCTGGCTGTAACAAGAAGGCATCTGTTCCCCACAGCATAATAAACATTTTAAAATGCTGCAGGAAAAAAATAAAAGAAAAAAAGGAAAACAGAAAAAAAACAAGCTTTGGGGGGGGGGGGGGAGGGAGGATGTGTCTTGCTTTAGAAAAGAAAAATAACCCAGCAAGATTTGGAACTTCCTCTGATAAATGGATTTACCACAGCGGATTACTTTGAGCCCCCTTGGAACAGTCGTACAAGAACAACTTGTCATGACCTTTGCTCAGTTGTCTTTTAAATACAAGTGGAAATTTCGCTGTGCAGCAGAGCCACAGAGCCCAGAGCCACAGCTTCTCAAGAAGCTGTGATGGCTACGGAGAAAAGTGCAAGAGAAGCTCAGTAACAAAGATGGTAGGCAGTCAAAAACACAGTACAGAAGAGGAAGCTCAGAACACTCCCAGATTTCAACGAAAGGTAACAAAGATGTATTTTCTGTGTTGTTTTCTTTGAGTTGTAATCTAATGATGTAAGTTATGAATAGAAAATACTGTAAACTCATTGCAAGAGATTCAAGATAATATTAACTGTAGTATAAACATATGAAAGTTCAAATGGAATATAGCATCAAACCTAAGTTGATGGGGTTGCAGTGTTGAGGATTATTCATGTCTTCCTATGTCTAGGGCATGCTTGATCTGCCTCAAGGACAGTAGGACAAAAGCTTAAAGCTCTCAGATTCACATTACACATTCTATGTTGAGCTTATTATGGTTGGTAATCTTTTTGATGATGGAAAAAATCCATCAGAAATAAGAGAGGTGGTATAAAAACAGATGGCAAGTAAACAATGAGTTGTGGCAAGGTAACAAATTCAGCTGTACTGTGTCTAATTTAAAATCCCTAAACATGGTTATATCATTGTTAAGTACAGACTGTCTGTGGAGAATTGTGTGTGGATATGAGTGTATATGCAGTATGCTGATGTTTCCTACAAACATGGAGTATTTATTTTCTTACTTTTAATATAATCACAGAATCACTTAAGTTCAAAAATGCCTTTAAGATCATCAAGTTCAACCAGCACTGCCAAGCCCATCACTAAACCATGTCCCTGAGCACCACATCTACATGTCTTTTAAATACATTCAGGGATTGTGATTTTTCCTAATATCCACTCTAAACTCCTGTTGCACAACTTCAGATCATTTCCTCTTTTCCTATTGCTTCTCATCTGGGACAAGAGACCAACCCTCACCCTGCAACAACCTCCTTTCACATAGTTGTAGAGAGTGATATGGTCTCCCCTCAGCCTTCTTGTCTCCAGGCTAAACAACCCCAGTTCCCTCAGCTACTCCTCTGTCCTGGTTTGGGCCAGGATAAAGGTGATTTTCTGTCTTGTACTTTTGCTTTTAGCTAAGTCTCTTGTAAGTAGTTGCACTTGCTGAAATTAACAGTAAGTTTCTCAGACAGTGTCTGCTTCTAGGACTGATAACACTTGATGTTTATAGTTACTGCTAGAGACTGGTGTGCAGAGCCAAGGACACTGCTCAGCTCTGAGGAAAAAAAAGAGGTCCCACCTGTATCCCTCCTTCGGGGAGGAATGGACAAGATAGATGCCAGAATTGACCAAACAGAGTATTCCATCCCATATACGCCATCCTCAGTATAAATTTGAGGGATCACGAGGGCCAAGCCAGATTTCCAGCTTCTGGCTGCCTGCCCTTCCTGCCTTTCCTGCCTCCCTTCCTTCACCCCGGCATCCTGGAAGGATCCCGTCCGTTCGTCTGCCTGTGGTTCTGATCTGTGCCAGCCCATATCTGTGTGTTCCTGCCTCCAGTTCCCGACTGCTGCCGACTCCAGGAGTCCAGCCTGGACTTTCCCAGAGCTGCCCTGCAGCCTCGGTGGTGACGTGAGAGCTATTGGGGGAAAGGGGGGAGGAATGTGGTATCCCTTTTCTTGTATATTTGTGTATATTTATTAATTTTTCCTATTTATCATTACTGTTTCATTAAAGTTGAGTAGTTTAGTTTCCAACCCATAAGTCTCTCTCCCTTATTCTCTCTCCTTTCTTATCCGGGAGGAGAGAGAGATTAGTAGAGAGCGTCTGTTACTCGGTTTAATTGCCGGGCCAGTGTTAAACCGTGACATCCTCATAAGACTTGTGCTCTGGACCCTTCAGCAACTTCATTGTCCTTCTCTGAATGAGGTCCAAGGAGGTCCAGCACCTCAGTGGTTTTTTTGTAGTGAGTACACCCATCCAAGCCATGAGCAGCCAGTTTCTCCAGCAGAATGCTATAGGAGGTGTCAAAGACTTTACTGAAGACCAGGTAGACAACATCCACTCATCCACTAAGTAGGTCCCTTTGTCACAGAACATCAGGCTAGTCAAGTGGCACCTGCCTTTCATAAAGCTATTCTGACTGGGTCTTCTCACCTTGTTGTCCTGGACATGTTGTGTGCTGATCCTTACATTTGTCTAAATAGATTCATGTTATCAGTCAATTAACAAGTTTTTCATCTAATACAATACAGTTCTGACTACATAGTTTCAGCAGCTGCTTACTGAATGAATTACTTACCTGTTTGGTGGACTAAACTTTTCAAGGAGCACAGATTACATAAATTAAAAATGAAAAATCTCAAATTATTACTTACCGAGAGGTCTTTGTTTTCAAAACTTATCACAGCTGGTTAATTGATAGAAATATGAAGAAATAGATGCTTTTTGGTTTGTTTATCACCAAAGATAATAATGAAAAGTTTATGTCCAAAGGGTAGGTTCCTTGCTTACCATACCTGTTAATACCTTTTGTTCATGCTACAGTTCTTTTTAATTTCCTACTTGAAACATCCTAACATAAGGATGAGGAGAATGAAGTCACTATTAGGAAGTTAAGGCTCTGAAATACAAATGTGAAATAGAAACTAGAACAAGACATTAATTTCCATTCAGACAGAAAAAAAGGTCTATGGAATGAGCATCCACATATACTTATATTTAAAAAAAAAAAAAAGCAAAAACAAAACCAACACATTTAGTTCTGATTGCAGTTAAATTACAGCAAAACCTACTAACTTAACCAGAACTGGTGAAATTACAATAACCAGAACAGAGAGCATAATATCATCATCTGCTTGACTAATACAATATTCCTATTCAAGCCTAGAAGAAAAGTACAAAATATTATAATGGAAATTGAAAGGGTAAGACAAGCCATAGCAAACTCTCAGAGAATGAGCGTTCACATAATTATAATTCTAAGAATTAAGTCTGATGCCAATGGTATTCAAAAGCATACAGTTATTTCCACAGCATGAAAGTCTGTTTTAACTACTTTCAGCGCTCTCTCCTTACAATCTTATAAAAATGAACAATTAATGTATAAGGAGAACATTACTGTAGAGAGGCTGTTACATTTCAAGACCTGGCTGAAGATCAAATGTGCTTCCATTGGTGAATACTCCCAACAGTCACAGTTTTTTGCATTTACTGGGGAGAAAGGAGAAAACCAACATGATACACCACAAAGCTGGAGCTGCTGGAGTGAGTTCAGAAGAGGGCCAAAAAGATGATCAGAGGTCTGAAGCACCTCTCCTGTGAAGAAAGGCTGACAGGGTTGGGTTGTTCAGCATGGAGAAGAGAAGGCTTCAGGAAGACCTTATAATGGCCTTACAGTGCCTGAAAGAGGCATACAGGAAAGCTGGGGAGGGACTTTTTGTAAGGCTATGTAGCAATAGGACAAGGGGTAATGGCTTGAAACGGAGGGTAGATTCAGGTTAGACTTGAGGAAAAAAATCTTTAGTGTGAGAGTGGTGAGACTGAAAAAGGATGCCCAGGGAGGTTGTTGGTGCCTCGTCCCTGGCAGTGCTCAAGGCCAGGTCAGATGGGGCTTTGAGCAACCCGGTCTGATGTCCCTACACATGGCAGGGGGATTGGAATGAGATGATCTCTGAAGTCTTTTCCAACCCAAACCATTCTGTGATTCTGTGAAAGCCTAGTTGTGATCCTGACAACCCTCTGGCTGCACTGGTGCTGGGGAAGGATGTGTTCACAGGGGTGGAAAGCAGCAGTGGCTTCCCACCTGCTCCTTGTGGGCCGGGAACCCAGCATGGTGAAGATGGCAGAACAGCTGGGGACTGTAAGCAGAACAGAGCAGGGGTGGGAGCTAGAGAGCCCCTCACAAGTCCATGGTGATAAGGCAGTGGTAGCCTGCATCAGATACAGCCCAGTGAACCCCAGGCAGGTCTGTGGTGATGGGGCAGGTCCAACATCAAGCCACAACACAGCCTGGGGGTGAGGACCAGTGTTGGGCCCAATATGGTAACCAGGGTCAGACACAGCCTGGGGATTGCCAGACAGGTCCAAAGTGATGAGGCAAGTCCAAGGTAAGGCTAGGGAGCCAGGGGTATGGCTGTGGCTGAGTAAAGCCCAGCACTCCTACAGCCCAGCTCCATCAAGGACTGGTGGGGCAGGTCAGAACGGAGTTCCCAAGCAGAGGGCAGAGGACCCAGGGACTGTCAGTGTCCTCAGGACCCTGTCAGCAACCCCCCTCCCAAACAAGGTGTGTCCACACTTCTGAGGGTTCAGAAGGTGATTTAATTGGTGTCATCATTGGTGTCATTCTTTGGTGGACACAGAGACAAGGCCATAGCAGAGGGGACTTGTAGACAATAGGAACCCTGGAGGCCATCTCCTGGGGGCTGCCAGGTGGGCTCTGAAAGGAGAGTTCACTCAAGAGGTGGGGTTGGGCAGGATGGGGACACCAGAGCCTGGGATCAGACTGATGGCTCAAGAGGAATCACCAGAGAAGACCCCACACAGCCTTGGGTCAGGCCCAACTGTGCTCATTTCAGGGTTTAGAAAGGCCCGAGGTAGCTGTCAGGGTGGAGTGAGGGATGGATGGATGGATGGATGGATGGATGGATGGATGGATGGATGGATGTCCCTTAAGGACAGGGAGCCAATGGCATGATATGACTGGTGGGGCAGGGACCTTGCCACACAGGGCCCCATCTCACAGGACCAAGCAAAGTGAGCTGGGAAGGTCCAGCCCAGAGTTGAGGTCATGAGGATTTCACACTAACCTCATCACCAGAGGCAAGCCAGAACCACAAGTCAGGGTCACATCCAGTGATGGTGACCTGGGTCAGACACAGCCTAGCAATCAATCACCAGGCAAGTTCATGGTGATGAGGTAGGTCTTAGGTCAGAGCAAGAAGTCAGTCCATGGGTCAAGGCCATGATCAGGGGGCCCATGGCCAAAATCATCTACAACAGAGCTGTGGCCACCCACTCCTTCAGCATACTTCGGGCATGGACTGAAGGCCCAGGGATGAACTGAAGTAGGGCTCCTTGTTCCTTGGGCAGCAGGATATGGGGACACTATTAATGTATTCAGGGCACTCACACAGATCCTCTGTCAACATAATCATATCACCAGAGCCCTTCATTTGTTATAACAAAACCTTACATATTGAATCACTTCCCTAATTTATATTTGGCCTTCTTGATATCATTAACATTTCACTGTGCTAGGACACACTGAAGTTTAGCTGTTACTAAGTGTCAATAATTCTCCCATTCTTACTTTTATTTCTCAAAAACTCATGACCTGCTTAGAAATTATTTAATTCACAAGTAGTAATACAGAAACTGGGAAATTACTTTCTACTTTTCCTCTCATTTTTCAACCATAATTACTTCTCCAATTTTTTCTACCTCTCTCAGATTTACTGAAGCTCTTACATGAGGTAAGGCTTGGCAGTCAATCAAGGGCTTTCTGTGCCCTCAGGGCCCTGATATAAATGAAGTGACTTTTATCCAAGATCAAATTTGCCGTATTTCATACAAACAGAAAACAGCACACCTCTGTCACAAGTGCCAAACTTCCAAATATCAAATCTCCCAATCATGAAAGCTCTTGAATATTTTAAAGAAAAAGCCCCCAAAATATCTGCAGGGTGTTCTCAATCTCTTTTCCAAAAACAGATTAATTATGCTGATAGAAGTTGTACATAACTGCTCAGTGGGTAGAAGATGCCCAGCCAATATCACTTCATATCAAAAGTTTTAAACATGACAAAGTTACAACCAACTGAAATAAGATCTAAGGGTCAAGCAATCTTAATAACTATTAAAAGCTACACTAGCTGTAAAGTAATAATTTTACAGTGCATAAGAACAGGTTTTGTTTTAAATAAAATGTGAATCTCTACCTAGATTATGAAAACATCCAGTTACTAAGTTTTTTGCACCCAAAATACTAAACATCAACCCCCAAACATCACTTGAATGCAGTTTACAGTATGATTTTTTTATCTTTTAATTGACCAGTTTGCATTTGAGATAGTATGGGGATACTGAATCCTGAATATGGGGATAGACTGAAGATCAATCCAAGAAATTGAGCTGGGGAAAAAGAAAGACACCTGGTGATTTTTCAGATCCCTTCAATCCCAAACCATTCTATGATTTAAGATAGACTGAAAATGCATAGAAGTGAGTGCAAAATGAAGATGTGGAAGAAAGGCAGTCTTAGCTTTGTGTGGAAGTTGAGGAGATTGCAGTGCTTATTAGAAATCCAGAAGAGGGGAAAATGAGAAATGAGGGATAACAACATAATTTAAATGTAAATAGGGAAGAGATTTTTGTTAAATCCTATTTTATCTGTAACAATAAGTAGCAGGACAGATAGAATATGAACCATTAAGGCAAAGTTTATACTGAAATCTATAAAGGAGTGTGATCTGTAATACTCATCCTTGTATTTCTTGGTAGCAATAAAGTTGCAGCTGCAGTACTGTGCTTGCACTGCTCTTCAAGAAATCTATAGAGAACCCAAAATATAACAGTGAGGTTAACAAGAAGATCTGGAAAATATGACCTGTGAGGAACTACTGGAGGAGATGGGGCTGTTTAATTTAGAAAAGTAATGAGAAATGTGATAAAAATACCAACCTGCCTGCTCAGTGTCAGCTCTCTACTCCAAATCTTTACCATATAAGTCACACAAACAGCAAAAGAGTGTAAATCTGTTCTCTATGTCCAGTATAAAAGCAAGCAGAGGCAATAGGTTGCAGCAATGGAGGCTTGGGTTAGACATTAAGAAAAACTTTCTAATAAGAAAGAACAGACCTGCATTAAAAAAAACATGGCCAGCAGGGTGAGGGACTCTACTCTGCTCTGGTGAGACCCCACCTCGACTGTATGTCCAGCTCTGGAGTCCTCAGCACAGGAAACATATGGACGTGTTGGAGCAGGTCAAGAGGAGGGTCACAAAAATTATCAGAGGGCTGGAACACCTCTCTTGTGAGGCCAGGCTGAGAGAGTTGGAGCTGTTCAGCCTGGAGAAGAAAAGGCTACAGGGAGAGTTTGTAGCAGCCTTCCAATACCTGAAGGGGATTTCTGAGAAAGATGAGGACAGAATTCTTAGTACGACATGTTGAGAAAGGACATGAGGTAATGGTTTTAAACTAGAAAATGATAGATTTAGATTCAGGCTAGGTATAAGGTAGACGTTTTTTACAATGTGGGAGGTGAAACACTAAACAGTTTTCCCAGAGAGTTGGTAGATGCCCCATCCCTGGAAACATTCAAGTTGAGGTTGGAGGGAACTCTGACCAACCCAATGTAGTTGAAGATCTCTGTAGTTGTAGTCTCTGCTTATAGCAGGGGGTTGGACTAGGTGACCTTTAAAGGCCCCTTCTAATCTGAACCATTCTGTGATTCAGACATTCCATGATAAGAGTGGAATGACTAGATAACTGGGGTACTGGAAAGGGAATAACCAAAAGAGGCTACCTAATTGAAGTGTTTCTTAACCTTTGTGCATCCACCAGCCAAGTCCCACTGCTGTAAATCCCTCATCCTCCCCTGACAACCCAATAAATAAAAGCTTTATTGTTAAAATTAGCAAGGACAACAGAACAATCTTACAAGGGGACAGACAGACCTAGCATTGCCCACACTAAGTGACCACATCTCTGACTGTGGAAAATAAAATGAAGGTAGATGGCCTCTTGGTCAAAAGCCAGCCATATTTTCTCACCATTTTCTTCAGAAATGCCTATAAAAGTAGTTAATTAAAAAAAAGAACACAAAGAGTGTAACCCTAAAGTGGTTATCCCTGCTTATTCAAAGCAGCGCTGTACAGCACAGGTGAATGACACCGTCAAGAGCTACTATTTTCAAGAATTTATGGATCTCAGATGATTTAGCTACAAATTGTACTGGAATTAATGTGACATTTTTAATTAAACTCTTATGTAAAAGTCTGAATAATTTGATTCCATTTATGTATCCTGAGAATATAGCATTTATTAAAAATCACATCTCTAGGGAATTATGGAAAGAACCAGATATTCCAAATCCTATGGTTTTACTATGAGTAATTTACAGACAGCCATTGCACATAAAAAAAAGTCTTAGGGATTGAATCTATATTCAATCCTATTAGACTCAGAAATAGGTAGTATTTTGGATTTATTCAAACGAAAAGGTGTAACTGGTAAGCACTGTGTGTTGCGCTGGAACGATGAACTACAACTTAAGAATTAATTAAAGCTGCAGTATCAGACACCATTACATGGAATCAGCAAAGCAATGGTGTTGGAGGGTGTGAAAACCAATAGGGTGCACATAATTCATACCTTTCATTCTCTCCTTTTCTTCTTCCACCTATACAGGTAGGGAAAAAAATTTACCACTGAGGGGTTTTAATCTCAATCTAAAATATGCGATATAGCTGACTGATCATCTCAGCAATATGACATTTTTAAATGCTATTTTTGACTACTAATTCTATCACGTCTACAATTAGTATGACATTCATACATACATATATACACAGAAACAATGTGTTTTAAATAATCTGTTCCAGACATAAGCCATTACTTCATCTTACAGTTTTGCAGTTGACAGTCATGAAAACCTTCAGGATCCAAAATCAACACATTGAAGCAAATTTCAGCTCATCTATTAAATATTCAAGAATTTATTCTATGATGTTTTCTGTGGATGTTTGGCTTTGAAGTCAAACACTATTTAACTATACCAGTCCATGATTTTCCATAGTTTCTTGCTGACTTCTGAACAGAAAATACTTCAGGATCTGTTTCTCTTCGTTATGACTCAGTTATGAGTCAGAAGACTCTTGTAGCCTCTCTCACATGAAGACCACTTTAAATAAAATTTCTGCTGTCCTCTCAGGTGCTTGAGATCCACTGTGGCACTTCAGACACTTGAGAATATTCTCCGGGGGCTGCAGTACAATGCAGTTGCTGATTTTACAAAGGACATCAGAATAATGGAGTATCTCTGCTTGAGTAATGCAAATGTCTTGGTTCTTAGGGTGGAGACTTGGTTGAGTATCTACAAACTTCTCCTTAGTATTAAGATCTCTGGACAACTGTGGGCATCTAAGCCAAAATACCTTACTAGCAAGTGGCTTGGATGAAAGTCATTATACTCTGCTGCAGATTGCAGGATATATCATTGCTTTGCCATTAGAAGGAGAAGAAAGCACTCCTCCTTAACTAGTTGTGAAATGCATATAATTTCTGTGCTCAAGAAGTTTGAGGTCTCTGTTGGGTTTAGTCAAGATTTTCAAGTATAGAGTGGTCCTTCTAGGGGTTTTGCCTTAAAAGGAGGATGCAATTACTGTACACTAAGCAGGATAGCAATGTATCTGGATGTAGTAAATGTGATGAAGTAACTTTCCTCTTGATCCACCAAATATAGAGAAAATAATCCTCCTGGCAGACGTGGACATATTAATTCATGTTCAGAATTAGCACTGGCCTACCAGTGCTAGTCTGCTGGAATCAGATTAACATGTATAATATGGTAAAAACATAACAGAGGTTTTATAGGTGCTGTTGTCTACAGGAAATTAAAGTTTGTTTAGTTACAGTTGTCGGTATTGATGAAGGCTCCATCAAAGATTTCAAAAATGTGACTGAGTAGATAGAAACAGGAAAAAAAGAAAAAAAAAAAAAAAGAAAGAAGAAGAAAAAGAAGAAAAAAGAATCTGCACAGAATATTTGTCTATATAATGTTCAATTGCCAATTAAGCTCAGAGAGAGATAATACTTTCCATTTGAGAAAGAAGGGGATTCAAATGTAACACTTAAACATATTATTTTTTAATATTTTTCATACTTACTATTTCAGTTTGTGAACTGAAATTCCATCTAGAAAAAGCCCCACCACCTGTAAGAGGCAACCTTCCTAAGATTTTTTTCCCTCTTCTCTGTCTACTCAGTGAAAACCTTGGAACTGGTGTTAAGAGGACTGGGATCATGGTTTCCTGGCTTGTTTGCATGTGACATTAATTTAGGCACCCTGAGACAGGACTGTTATGCATCATATGCCTATTCAAGCCCAAGTAGCTGTTGCCAAGAGCTCAGTCACTGCAGGCAGTGGTTATACATCCCTCTTACTTCGGAAGGAGTGACAGGAGGACACCCAGGAGACTGTTCTTGGCCTATGCAGGATATTCAGTTATATAAAAGAAATTAAATGCACGAACCTCCCCACCTCTTGCCCCGCTGTTCTTTTCCACGTTGGCTGACTTGTAAGGATTTACAGGAGACCATCTGTTCAGCTTCTCCAGTCAAACCTAATTTTTATTTATTTATCCTAGAGGCTAAAGAAGACACACTCCATCCTTTTGTAAGCTCATTTTCCCCCACAGCTAGAAGAAGATGCAATTTAGGATGTCCTATCAAAGGTACCCAGTACAGTGACTAAGATCATCTGAGCCAAGACTGCCTGTGACAAGTTCCATTTGAACAGACATGACAGACCCCCACAAACTTCCCTCTGCTGTTATTTCAACTCTCTCTCTTTTAATGAGGTACACATTTCTTCATCGTGCTGTTCAAATAGAAGGAGAAAAAACAAATAAAGTGACGTCACTAACCCCAAAACCACGTAGTACACGCCCAAAGATTTCATCCGGACTCTGAAACGGCGCTTCCCGGGGTGGGGAAGGGGGCGACCACTCCTGTCCCCACCCCGGCAGACGGTGCCAGGCCGGGGGCGGTGCGGGGAGCCCTGCGGCCTCTGCCCCTCCGCCCCACCCCCGCCCCGGGGGTCCCTCCCGTCCAGCAGCGGAGCGCGGGCGGGGGCGCTACCGGGGGCGCTACCGGGGGCGCGGCAGGCGGGAGCTGTCCGTTCAGCACCGCGCCCGACCCACCCGCCTCTACTCCCTCCCTCCCTCCCTCCCTCCCTCCCCTCCCGCCGTCAGTTTTGAACGAGTCAAAACCATCCCCGCCGGTCACCGGCAGGACCCGCGGGAGGTGTACGCTGAAGCGGCGCGGGTTGGCGCCGGGGGGATACGCCAGCGCGACTAGCTCTCTCTCGGTGTCTGCTTCCCATATGCCCACACCGCGGTGCGGTGCGGTGCGGTGCGGTGCGGTGCGGTGCGGTGCGGTGCGGTGCGGTGCGGGACACTACGCCGGGCCCGCCCGTGCTCTCTCAGGAGGGCACACCCCGCCTCGGTGCGGAGCGGGGAGGACGCGCTCCGGGACCATTTTATTGCGGGCCCCCCCGGTGGGGCTGCCGGGCAGCGGCGCGGCGGGGCCCGGCGGGCGAGGGTGGGAGGTGGCTCCGGGGGGCGGCGGTGGCGCGGGCGGGCAGCAGCCAACCAGGAGGCCGCATGCAAATGAGCGCGGCGTGCCCCGCGCGGAGAGGGCGGCGGCGCGGCGGGAGCCCGGTTGCCATGGTGACGAGCGGCGGCCGTACCCGCCGGCGACTCCCGGGGAGGCCCCCCGCGGGGCGGGCTCACCGTGCTTGACGGCGGAGCCCCGCGCCGGGAGGGCCCGGGTGGCGGCGACCGTGGCGGCGGTAGCGGCGGCGGGCGAGGCGGCCGTCGGCCATGCCAGTGCTGGCGCCCGATGCTGAGTCAGAAACAGGTATCCCGAAATCCCCCTCTGAGGCGCGGCGCTCGGAGGCCATGGAGGAGCTAGAGCACACCTGCCCTCAGCCGCGCCTGGTGAGTCGGGCCCGGCCCAGGACAGGGCTCGGCCCCGCCTCGGCCCTACCGCCTCCTCCGGGATCTGCGGGGCCGCGGGACGGTGGGCGAGGGGGATGGGAGGGCGGGAGAGGCCGGTGCCGTCTCACGGCAGGTTCCCTTTGTGTAGCGCCGCGCTCCCGCGGGGAAGGGAACAGCCAGGGCGGCCCTGGGGCCGCTGTCCCCGCGGTTTCGGTGCGGGTCCTATCCGGGCTGTCCTTAGTGGGCTTTATCGTGTGGGGACTGCGGGGAGTACAGCGAGAGCCAGGCAGAGTTCGTGGGCCCTTCTTTAAAAGAAAAAATAAAAGAAAAATAAAATAAACCCAGCAACAAGGGTGCGTTTGAGAAATGGTGTGGCGAGGTCTGCCGCAGTTAGACACGCGTGAAATAGCCGGAGCACAAAGCCACGGTTCCAGCTCAAGTAATGGGGAGCGTGTGACTCGGTCAAGCCGTATTGCAACCAAAAAAAAAAGAGCTGCATGACTTTAATAATGAATGCAGAGGAGTCGCGTACACCCTCGGGAGGCGGGGGCAGGGAGCGCTGGCCGGTGCCGGCTTCCCCCCGGGTCGGTGCGCGGGGCCCGGGTCGCCGCCGCGGCTGTCAGAGCCGGCAGCCCCCTCCCGCCTCCTCAGTCCCCCGGCCGGAGTTGGTGCGCCCAGGAATTGTATAGCCCACTTCTGACAACTTCAGAGCCCTGTGAGGAGTTTCCTCGGGGTGTGTGAGGAAGAGTGGCTTGGAGAGGGGCGGTTCTGGGGGGAGTGACAGTAAAGATAAGCGCGTTTCGTGTTCTCCTTCACATGGTGTGGGAAACTTTGCAGGGCTGCTGTACCCCAGGAGTTAAGAGTCTAGGAGCTGTCTTTTTTTCATGTGCTGATTTAAAATAATTGCTTTTTTACTTAAGTCTTTTATTATTCTTGTCAGAAATGATTAGTCCTTGTCCTGATGTGGTATGCACCATTCACAAAGTGGTAGAAATATAATCATAACAACACTGATATGCACGTGCAGAAATGCAGAGGCAGTACCAAGGTGTGGGAATGCATGATTGATGCAACAGTTTAGTACTGGAAATTAGGTAATTTAATATCAGATTTTATTCACAGTCCTAGTTAAAATGTATTTAAACATCAAACTTCAGTAATTAAATTCAATGCTGTAGCTGAAACATTTTTCTGATCTGACAAGAAATAGCAACACTCATTGAAGCTGCCCTAAATTAATGTTTTCTACTTGCTAGTGATATAATTAGAATCAGCTTTAAAGAGGACTCCTAATATGTTCATGGAAGGCTTTTGGAGCTGTTTTAGTAGGGAAAGTTAGCTTGTGTTTTTACTGTAGTGTGTTCATACAGGCTGTCTAAGATTTCTCTGTCAAAAGCTCAGGGATAACAACTCATTTGAATATTTTACTCCATGCAGTCTGACATCTTAAAAGATTTTAAAGAAAGAAGTGACAATATGATGCTAGTATTTACAGTATCACACATTCCATTGTAATTTCTATGGAAATTAAGGTGACAGCTCGAGTACACGAACAAAACAGGAATTCATTTTGATTTTTTAGATCTTCCTGAGTACCACTAAATTAATAATGGACAATGGAGATGTTTTTGAGTAAAGATTTATGGAAAACGTGGCCTTATAAAGTGATATTTCTCAGTCAGCTGATGTACATTATCTTCAGGGACAAAAACAAAAACAAAAACAAAAAACAAACAAAAAAAGCCTCTTGAAGTGTAATGCAACACTTGATTAGTTGATTAGGGCCTAAGGAGTGATGCAAGCAATCATAGTCAAGTTATGTCTTAAATGCCATGAATTCAGAGCTGGTGTCTTGAAGAGTCGAAGTGAATCACCCTTTGACAGAGGAGCTAATAACATGGGTATCAAGTTCCTGTCAGATCTTTTTTAAGATCTCCAGTACTTTCTCTGATCTCATTCCTTTGAAGGCAGCATATATAGTGGTGGGTAAGTAACCAAGTCACTAACTTTGTTAATATAAATGAAAGAGGGTGTCTCAGTTAATGATTTAGTATTTTTTTATTATCTTGGACCCTGGGATGGTACCTCAGGATGGGTTTGGTGCCTCAGAATGATATAAATAGTGCATCAGTAACTGTGATTTTTACATATGGCTATTCATTGGTTATTAAAATTTATTACCTGAGCTTCATAGTTCTTAATATAGGTTTATTTTAGGAAGCATCTTTTGTTAAGACAAGAGATATAATCAGAATCACACTAAATTTTAGAAGATGAAAAGGGGGTTAGTTCTTTTCTGAAACAGTTGCTGTCATCCTTTTCATTAAAAAATGGAATAACTTATTTAAAGCCTTAAAATTGTGTATATTTTTAATGGATATCTGCCACTAGATCCTCTGATTTTAGGCAATGGAGTCTGCTAGCTTGGCAGGAAGTGTCACAGTAGGACTAAAGAAAACCCCTGTATCCTTCAAAGAGCAGGAAAACAGGGGACATTGAAGGCAATTTTCAGGTAAGTTTCAGTGTGTATTGAAACCTGATCTTTTTCAGTGCCTAGTACTGCTGTGATATAAATTGCCAGATATAAATTTTTCCCCAAGACACTCTTTGGGTTTTCTTAACCAACTAGAGCATTAATGAGCATTCATGCCTCAGTTTCCCTGGTCCATCTCTCAATCTCTACCTTCTTTATTTTCTCAACTGCCATGTGTCTGGATGACAGAAAAAACTGAGTAATCTCAATACACAGTGGAGAAACAAACTACTTTGAGTCGCAGGTTTTATCCATAGTGGTGACTTTAGCAGTTTTGTAGTGAAGAAAAAAAAACAAGCACAAATAATATTTCTTCAGTCCTGTTTTTATAGTTTTGCATGATGTTTCTCATCTGGACCAAACTTCTGGGTTTGGCCACTTTCTGATCTACCACTGTACCATCCATTTTTTTAAAGTGAGCATTGCTTCTCCTACTTAAGCCCTAGGTTTTCCATGGTTTGGCCATGGAGGCCTTCATTCTTTTAAATGGAATAAACATTTCTGCCAGTCATCATGGTGTATATTTAAGTATGGCAGTTGCACCTGGATAACTTGCAACAAGCTGCAGAACACAGCTGGGCTGTGCATGTTAGCCTGAGGATCCCAATCTTAGGCTTTGCCTCCATGTACCTGTACTAAAAATGCCTGTAAGTAAGGCAGGCAGAGATACCCAAGAAGGAAATACCAAAGAGCAAGAAGAAAGCTTTCTGAATTTTCTTTTTCCATAATTTATGTCCCTTGGGATCATAAGTTTGACTTTGATCCCCAAGATTGTGGTCCCACATGTAGGCAGCTCGTTGAAGGATCTCTGTACACCACTAGAATTAGTCCTCACCCTGAAAGACAGAAACAGGCATTTCAGGACACCTTGTTCAGCAAGACAATTCCAGGTAGTGTCTGTCACAAAAGGAAACAATGGCAATTTGTAAGGACAGTGCTGTTGATAAAGCAATCTGAATACACATCGAAACTTACTTGAAAACAAACTTCCAAACACTGCTTGGTCTCATCTTTCCCTTTAACACACTGAAAGCTTCTTTTCCTCGTATTTCATGTCTCTGTCACCCAACACAGGCCTTGGTGAGAATATCTGGAGAAGTACTGTTGGGACCTGGGTACCAACGCCCTATTTTTAAAACTGGCTGAAGCCCTTAGGTTTATGCCAGCTGAGGGAATGCGGGGCAAGGAAACGTAGGTTTCCATCACAGTACCTACCTCGTTGTACTTGGAGTCTAATGTGAGATTAAGCCCAGATCAGGAACACAGGCTGCAAATGATGCAGCACTTGAAGTTAGGCACAGCTCAGGGAACCTTAAGTAGCTAGGTAAGCAGAAAACCACCTGATTTGCCAAGGTGAACTACAAAGGAGGAGAGGGAGTACACAGGTGGGTGATAGGTTTGGTCTGTGCTTGTGGGGCTGTTGGTGGGTACAGGACGAAGCAGAAATTAAGCAGGAGTTTTTGTGAATTTAAAGGAGACTGAGTCTGTTTTCAAGGTGACGTAAAGAAGCAGATAGGTGCTTTTTGCTCTGGCTGCTCTGTCCTTGGCAATGTGACTCCAGGAATAGCACGCTGTTCCTGGGATCATGGTTCTGTGACATCTGTGCTGCCACTGGGGGCCAGTTCTCAGAAAGCTCGAGCTGTGACCAGATTCCATTTGCCAGTGTAGGAAAGGGCATCAGTGCCCTGTGTGGAAGTGCTCAACTATTTTTTTCTGCTTAGCATCCCCACTGCCAGGACAGAGAGACTAGTTGGAAACTTAGGACCTATCCTCATGGCAAAGCATCAGGGCCATTTGAAGTTCACCGTGGTAATTCCAGTGTCTGCTCCTGCAGTTATTTCTACTGCCTTGTCTTATGATTCAGAGACTGTAGTCTTTTACAGTTGTATAGAAATCAGGCACCAAATACCTTGGGATGGCTGAATCCGTAGTACTTTGGAGAATGAGACCCTGGTGCAATTGAAGATCACACCTGTCATGTCATTTTAGGGGTCAGCTGCATTAGACATTTTGTATATAGATTTTTAGAAGAAATTAGAGTATATTCATTATTTTTTTCTCAGATTATTCAAGTACATTTGGAAAATATTTTTCTTAATTTTTATTTTATTTATTGAAGGGTAGAGGAGAAAATTTCAGTACTTTCCTTCACTGGAGCTGTGTAAGGGTTTAAGGTGGTACCAGACTCCCCTAGATGCTTTCCCTGCTACTGCTGTCAGACAATGAAATGTTAAGCACAAAATCTGAAATAATTGCAAGAAAACTGTGCATTCCTTAGATTCCTATATTATCATCCCTGGGTGCCTTGGTCCCTTTTCCTGCAGTGTTTTGGGCCGGGCTGATGCAACCTCTAGGGTTATTTCAGATATTTTACTTCCATAGAACTTCATACTTATTACCCTGTGTCACTGAAAGGCATATGCAGTTTTAATCAGAGGAGCTAAGACTAATTTAGGGGGTTTTACTGTGGTTACAAGGAGTCCCATGCATCTGTCTGTCTCTTACATGATTTTATGACTTGGGGGGTCTGCCATCTGTTTATTTCAAAGTGGAACTAAGCATAAATATATATGTAAAGAGCTTACATCTGAGGAACCCAAAATTACTTCATTTGACCAAATATCTTTTTGGTCCTTAACAAGTTTGAGTTTTGCTCTGAATTAGTTTTTGTTTTCATAAATGTTGGCTACTACATGGAAGCACAAACCCATAAAAACATGCTCAATGTGGTTTGCACTTGGGAACATGTAACAGTCTTTGCTACACTTAAAGAAAGTGGTGCCTGGAGACACCAGAAATCTACCGTGATTTGCACATCAAAGGGTATGCAGTTGGTATTGCCACAAAATGGCACAGTCTCTACAAAAACATAGTTTCTGCAGTATGGGTTTCTCAGCTATACAGTACTAAAGCCATTTTCTGCCGGGTTCACAAATGACACATAAACACAGAGAGCAAACAGTACATCCCATCCTTTGCATTCCTTGCTTGCAAATGCATATTAGAAGCAGCTTTAATTAGGAGAATCTTACCAATTTCTTCAGCTGTGCTGTTGTTACTATGAAAGTTTGTGTCGTATCTTTAAAAAGCAGTAGAAAACCATTGTAAATAAATTGTCTCTTCACCCTCCTCAAAAACATACCCAACATTATAATGTAACATATATATGAAATGTAATAAGCAACTTACCCATACACAGATGTGAAGCAGAAGATGTACAGAATTAGAGCCAAATACTAACTATTTGGGCAAGAAGTCTGTGTAGTGTATAACCACGTGTCCAGGATTGTGCACAGTCACTCAGTGCAGACAGAACTGTCTGTCCTGATATAACTTTCCTTCCATATGATCTCTGCTTTGATGTACACACATAAGCAGACAGTGTAAAGTGGAAGAAAAGCTGTTGTGAAAGGCACTGGATGAATCAGGGATCTGTTGGAGAAGCCCAGTGCACTCTGTGAGAGAACAGTTCTTCCCAGGGTGCTTTTGCTTGCCAGCTGGGGAACCACAGAGAGTACACGCCTCCTCTGCAGGAGGAAAAACAAGGTTTTTTGTTTTGCTTCAACATAGCTCTATTTTCAGTAACAGTTTATATGAAATGCTGTCCTACATATGACATGAAATAATTGGTAGAAGCATAAGTAAAGATTGATGTCTGGGCCAAATTCACCTGATATCTTTGCTATAACTGAGTTGATTTCAATAAATTAGCCCTTGCCTATGTTAAAACTGAAGTTAGATCCTTTTAGTGATACATCAGGTGTGTACTCTAAGGTACAAGTGGAGAAAAAAAAAAGTGGGTATTAGAAAAAATATGAACCGACATCTCAAATTTCTGGACTGATCAGTAAAACACAGAGTGGCATTAGAACAGTGGTCACACATTTTTTGGTCTGTTGACCATGGGCAACCCTCAGCATTCTTCATGGGTCAGTAAAGAGCTGCCATTCAACTTTTAATTCCAAAAGCACGAAGAGCAGTTTGGTTCTGCAGTCCCATTGCAATGTCCTCGTTTTGTGATGGCATCTGCAGGCCACTGTCTGGTAACCAGTGCCCTGTTGAAGGAGCCACACATTTTATTCTGAAATATTGCATATCCCTCCTTGATGCCAGGACATCTGATGGCTTGGGTAACTCTCTAGCCATCACGTTAGAGGACATGTAGACTCAGATGCAGCACACTGCTTTAGCTGCAGTTTGTTCTTTCAGTGAGTCCTACCTGGGTCACCTGTATGCAGTGCTCCTTCCAGCTGTGCCAAGGAAGTGGGCTCAGGTGTGTAAGGTGCTGAGGGTCACATTTCTTTTCTAGCTGGTGGTCACAGAGACTGAGGTGCTTCCTCAGTGGTTCTTTCACTTGAGCTCTGCTTGACTTGAGGCCCATTCTACCTCTAGGATAGAGTTTATTTTCTAAATAATGTGTTCCAGTTCAGTTAGAAGTTATGGCTGTCGTGCAGGAATCTTGTCATAAAATTCCTTGGCCTTTTGCAAATATTAGACTAGATTATATAATTTTGTTCTAGTTTCATAATCCATGTAAGTATATACATCATTATATGGTTGAGAAGGCTGTAGAAGCAGCTTTTCTTCATTCTTCACTTTGTAATTGCATCTTGCTCTTGTTACTTAATACTACTGCCAAGGAAAGTATATTTGATTGAAGATAAAGCCCAAGAAAGCAACTGAGAATTTAGAATGCTTGCAAACATGTTTAATTTTTAAAAAGTTATTATTCTTATTAGGTTGGTTTGCCTTATTTTTGGTTTACATCCACCTCCCTGAGTCTCCAATTGGGAGAAAAGGTTAGATTTTCTGTGGGTATGCAAGTTAATATTGGAACTGTAAGCAAAAAGTTTACCAGGAGGCATCCACCACTAGCGTTCATTAGCAACTTAACTGGTCATAAATTTACCTGTTTGGGTCAAGGTTACTAAAAGTACTACCTGAAACAACACGATTTTCCTTTTTCACGATGTTTACTCCCCGAACCTCTCACTCATGACCTTGGTAGTCCTTAATACAGCCTTTCCACTTGCAAAAGGTATTCAATACTTGAGGAACTGAGCATTCATTTTTAGTTCTTTCGCAAGAGCTTTGATCGTATTTTGCTTTTAAATGTTCCTTAAAACCGATGTCAGTGTTTCCTTCTCTGTAATTACTGTTTGCCAACATCAGGAGCAGGTTCCCAAAATAATCTATCCTCATAGGAGTAGATCTTACCCACGTGATTTGTTCCAGTGAAATCAGTTATCTGTTTTAAATACTGCCTCTGAGATAAAAGGAGATTACAGCCTCAGACCTCCAACAGAATTTGTCTGCCAGCTTATATTGTTTTGTAAGCACTGGCCCAGCCAAGCTTTGACTGTTGTAGCTGTGCTGGTTCAAGATCTGACATTTTCTCAGACTTCTGTTGATGGCAGAACCTTAGATGAAAATATAACTGTTCTCTTTAACAAGAGAACAACATTTTTGTCTATGCCACTCAGTGAAGGAGGTAGTGAAGCTGTGTGAGTCAAGAAAAAAAAAAAAAAAAAAAAAAAGAAAGTGTAGCTCCTTTCACTAGCACATTGCATGCAGTCACCCTGTGGGCAGAGTTATAATGGCAGATGTGCTATGGCATACATGGGTCTGCTTTTGCCCATTTTAAAAAGTATTTTTGTTTTCCTTGTTGCTATAAAAAAAACCCCAACCCAACAACCAAGCATATGGAAAACAAGCAAACAATAATGTGACTAATTGTTTGCTTTTGACCTGTTATTTCAGTGGTGTGACTCCTGTTCCTCTACCAATCACCACGTTCCTTTAATCCCTTGAAAATATAACCTGTGAATTTTTATCTGCTGGCTAGCAGCTAAGTTAAATGATTACAGTAGCCAAAGAGATTATAAAGAGTGATAACAAAAAGCTACCATCAAGATATACTTGAAAATAAGGTGCTTCTAGCTCTCTTGTAACGCTGCATCTGACCACCAAACCAGCTCAGAACTGCCTACTGCACTGTGGTCTTCTCTCTGCACTGTTGTCTCATTAAATATTTTTGGGTTACAAAGATATTACTGGGTGTAAACAGAGCTGTGGGGTGTTTGCTAAGAAGCCCTCCTTTACCTACCTTCTATATTTTAATTTCTTGAAAATTCATTGAGCATCATTCTGTTATTTTGCAAATTTGTGAGAATGCCAGTAAGACACTATTTAAACTTCTCATAGAATTAATGTCTTCTGATATGCTAGGGTTAATGGTTAGGATGGTTTTGCATATATTCATTTTTAGGAAGTGATTTAGTTATAATTGAATGCAGTGTCTTTGTTCCTAGGAAAAAGGATTTGCAGTGCAAGAGCTTTTAACATCTTATGATGTGAATATCACTTACAATTCCTAATAATACAATGACTTCTCCATTTTATGACATCTAACAGGCTTTCTTTAAACACCACATATTAATAATATAGTAATGATGTGGCTTTTGGGCTGCTTAAATGAAAGCAAGGTTTCCCTGCTGACACCAGGTATAAGGTGCTTCTGTCATCCAAGAGAACCACCAAGTGTGAGCACCATGTAAATGATTTTCTGTTTTTATCTGTTAAAACTCTAGAAATGTGAAGAGTTATCAGCCTGAACACTCTGTAAACCCCCTTGCAGGTAACAGAGAAGGGCAACAAAAATCAGAGCTGTGGACCAGCTGCTGTACAAGGAACAAGTAACTGAGGTAAAGCTCTTGAGCCTGGAAAATATAACTGAGAGGAGAAAAGAGAGGACTATGAAAGCATGAGAGGCAGGGAGTTGGTAACTACTGATGAATTTACTGAAGCTCCCACTACAAGAATATAAAAAAATAAGAGGAGGCAGGTGCTGAAGAAGCAAAATGAGGTAATTCATGACTGGGTTCACACTTAGGCTATAGAAGACCCTGTTACAGGATGATGTAGTTCTCAAAGGCTTACCTTGGTCCCAAGTACAAGGCTGATATGAAGTGCTTGACTAATCACAAAATATAAATGCCTAGAAAATAATAAAGGCAGAGATGAAGGGGAAAATCTAGAAGTAGATTTAGATTAGTAGATATTACAAAAATAGATTTGTACAAAGTCTTCATCTAACCATCTGATTATTGGCAAAACTATAGCAAGCTTCTAGAAGTACATTTATGGATTAACCAAAGTGAAAAAGCTGTTACATAAATTATTTGTTCTATTTTCCTGATTCTAGTTATTACTGACAAGAAGCTGGAAAGAGTGCATTTAATTATATACAAACTGAAATAAGTTTGATAAATTATTTCTGTTTTTTAATTTATTGAAATATTTTATCATAGTATACAAATGAAATGGTCTCATTTTACTCATGTTTTTTTAAGCTCAGGAATGATTTTTCTTGGTCAGATAAAATAAATCATATTGCTTACTCATTGGGCAGCTATTGCTGTGTTTCACTTGATCTGTCAGCACATGATATTTATGCATTTCTCTTTGTGGCTTCGATAGAATATTCCTGATTTTAATCTATTGTATTTAACGTATTACCGTATGCGATGAGTGAGAGGCCTAAGAGTATGGAGAATATTGCCAAGTCTGGTTCTAAGCCTGTGGTCATAAAGTAGCATTTAATGATGAGCATTTACAAAGGCTGGAATGATGGGAAGCTAACAGAGGTGGTTCTTTATTGAGCAGAGACTGAAAGAAAAATCTCAGTGTTGCAAAGGCATTTACAGGGATAAAAAGCACAACTGTGTTTGCCTTGGGGGGAGGGAGGAATCTTGCTACAAACCAGGCCTATTTTCTTCAAATAATCTCCAAGGAAACAGCCTCTGCCAAGGTAGGATCTGATTACCAGTTGCAGGCCTCAGACTATAGCCATTATTGTTTTAACATTCCTGCCTTCCTCTTTATCCCGGCGGGAACCAGGCTGTATGGGCTGCTGTGTAACTTGACCTTGCTTGGAGATAAAAAGACAGGTTAGCACACAGTGATCACAAAGCCAGAAGCAAAAAGACAGTATTTAGAAAATAAAGGCAGGAGCTGGCACGGTATGATTATGTGTAATGTTCTACACTGTGCAACGTGGGTGGCCCAGTGAACAGTTCCCATCCATGGAACCCAGACAGAAACTTGGACTTGGTCATAGTTTCTCCATTTTTAGCCTCGTCTCTGAAGAGATACTGTGATTTTCATCACAAAGATACTAACAATTTTCTGGACCATTTGAGATCATGAAGAAAAAAAAAAAAGAAAAAAGAAAAATTGAAGGAGAAAAAAAAAGAAATCTGTATAATTTTGTTGTGGTTTTGGTAAACAATATGAGTAGTAAATCAGCAGACAGAGATGGATATGAATCTTTAAGTCCTTGTTGCTGTCTTACTACTGTTCTCTAAACTTCCCATGCAATAGAGCTCAGCAGCAAATGGGCATGACATGTCTTAAAGTGTCTCACGGATGCTGAAGAAAATAAGTGCTCAGTGATGAGCATTCAGTATCTAAATGTTGAAAAAAAGCATAAAGGAGAAAAGAGATTCTGTTGCAACCAACCATGGGTGCTCAAAGCAATTTCGCAACTGTACATCCCACAAGTGGTCACTGTCAAAACCCAACCAAGCCACAACTGCAGGGCCACAGGGTCCCAGCTAATGGTGGAAGCCCAGGTCATGGTGGAAGCACAGTAAGTGTTAGATTTTCTTTGACTTTTCTCAATCACAACCTCATCTCACAAGACCAAAGCAAATCAAAACACAGCTATGGTTACATAAAGCTTTCAAGCCAAGAGCAGCAGAAGTGTGTTTTTGCATATCAGACCATATGGCAGATAATAAATATCTGAGGTTCTGATCGCTGATAACTTCCTACATAGGCACGGGCAGAAAAAGTAATTTCTTTAATCAAGTTTCCTGACACATAATGCCATGCCATTCTTCACACATCCTCACTCCCCCTTATATCTTTAGGTTATAAGCTTTGCTGAGCAGGTACATTGTGTTGTGGTGGTCTAATCACAGTTAGAGCATTTTATTACTACAGTGTATGTCAGATTGGAGAAAGGAGTTGTATCTCAGTTAGCTCTAGTGAGGTGGGACTTCTGTTTGCATTCTCACTTGTATTTTGAATTGGTCCTCAAAATTACACAATATTCTGATTAAAAACCACAACAAAACAACCACTGGCCCCAGTTACCTGTACTGATGTCAGTGGAAGGAACTACCACCTTGTGAAGAGGTGGCTCATTCACGGCTTTCTAAATCACAATTATTTTTTCCAGCTATTACTTGCAGGTAGTAGAATACATTTTGCATCTTAAGCCTTTGGAGTCATTCAGAGCAAATCAAGGATTAATTTGCTTGGGCCATCAAACCTGACTTTGCCCTGCAAAGAGAAAAATTATTTACTTTTACCCATCTCAGAAATGCTTGAGCTTCTCAACAGAAACAAGGAATTAGGTTGTATGATGTGTTTGGAAAGCGTTATTTACCTCATCGTTTTACCAGGTGTGAATTGATTATGATCAGGGGTGACCACAAAGCAAAAAACCCCAGAGAACAAATCAGCAATAAGCCTGGTTACAGCATCCTGCCGAGAGTAATTTTTTTAACTACCTGATGGAAAAAACAAATTTGTTTTCTTTGTGCTTTTGCCCCTTTCCAGACGCTGACGGCACCGGCTCCGTTTGCAGACGAAACCAGCTGTCAGTGCCAGGCTCCCCATGAGAAGCTAACCATTGCACAAGCCCGCCTGGGAACCCCAGGTATGTGTAGAGAGACCATGGGTGCTCCCAAACTCCAGGCTCTTCCTTGCAAACATCTGTCAAAGCTTGCTTGTGCCTTCCAAGCAGAAAGGCCTGGCTGGTATCTGGTGCTATCAGGTCATGGGACAGAGACCAACAACTGCAGGACCCTTATCTTCTGTTGGAGAAAGAGCAAGACAAAACATTTCACATTCGAGTTTGATGTTTATGTGGATGTCTGCGTATTGGTTAAAGGAAGGCTTGCCAGCCCACTCCAGCCAGCCTGAAACCTGTTGTGTAGTGGCTTCCTCCTGGATTATCTTCCCATACTGCCCCTGCATGAAGGAAAACTTCTTTCATGGATATTCTTGTTGATCTTATCAGACCTTAAGTGGCTTTAGAGGCCATTTGCTCTTTGCAAAGAAACCATGCCCAGTTTCTTTAGCTGGACATTTGTGATTGGGCTGGGGAAATGGGATGATTTGACATAAAGCACTTATTTTACTTATTTAAAATAAGTGTTTAAAGTACATACACTTTATAGGGTAAGCCACAGCTTCCAAGTCAGTTCTGTAAGGAACAGTGTTCTCCTGTGTAGCCTGGGATGTCGTGACAGCAGACACATCTCTGTATCACTGAATCACAGTCCATGGAGCTTGGAGCTGTGTTGTTCTCACCCCCCCTGCCCTTTTTCTTGGAGGTGGCACAGCTGTCAGGTGTGTTATTTGGTAAGGAAGTCCTTTTTCTACCTGGAGGCTGCTGCTGAAGATACCATACAGAAAACAGAAGTTACATGGGTGACAGCAGGAGGATGGTGAGGAAAAGAAATGATAGGCTTGTTAGAAAGAAGGGCTTGTGGGAAGTATGAAAAAAGAGAAGTGAAAGCTTTTTGTTGCAGAGGTAAGCAATACCTTTTCACAATGGTAAGCTGTGGAAAAAAAATAAATTCACAGACCAGAAGGAAGGAAACAGGAGATGATAGAGAAAAAAAATTAAAAATCTAGAAGACAGAACATAATAGAAAGGCAGAGAGAAAAGAACAAGACATATGGTGGAGCTCTGAAAGAGGCAGGAGGATGACATTTTTGCTAAATTAGAATATAGGGATGATGGATGATAATAAATAGGCTAATCCTGAGAGAAAACAGCAGAGAGTACAGAGAAGAAAAAATAATGAGCAGGATAATGAGCAGTTTGGAGACAAACTTTTTAGCAGAGCCTGTAGCAATGGGACAAGGGGTAATGGTTTTAAACTAAGAGGGGAAATTCAGACTAGATATAAGGAAGACATTTTTTACAGTGAGGGTGGTGAAACATTGGAACACATTGCTCAGAGAGCTGGTAGATGCCCCATCCCTGGAAACCTTCAAGGGGAGGTTGGAGAGGGCTCTAAGCAACCAACCTGATCTAGTTAATCGTGTCCCTGCTCACTGCAGGGGCTTTGGACTAGATGACCTTTAGAGGTCTTTTCCAACACCAACCATTCTGTGATTCTATAAAACACTGCAGCTGTACCCATGGTGCCTTTTGAACATCAAAACTGGGGTAAATCTCCTCAATGATCTGACCTAGGAACAAAAACCTGTCTAGTAGAATTAAGTGCAACTAGTTTTGGGACTGAAAAATCACTGTTGTGTTTCTTTCTTCACAGTTGACAGACCTGTCAGAGTTTATGCAGATGGGATATTTGACCTCTTCCACTCTGGCCATGCTAGAGCTCTTATGCAAGCCAAAACTCTATTCCCAAATAGCTACTTATTAGTAGGAGGTAAGATCAGAATTATTTATTGCACTAGATTTTTGCTTCACTATCAGAGAGTTATTGCTGTACTTGCACCCCCAGCTGTTTATATGCTATGACTTTGAATGCTGCTTTCACTCTGGGGGCTTTCTATAGGTGATTTGTCTTGAATTATGCCTCACAATTGCATCAATTAAAGTAAAAGTCAAATTCTGTCCTCAGCAGCACAGGCATCATTCCCATTCTAGTTAAAGCCAGTGCCTGCATGACTCTGAGCTTAGAATAGCTCCATATGAATAATTTACCTTTTTCAGTCATTACTCAAAATTGTTCAAAGATGAAGATGAGTGAATGAGATCAACCACTCATTTATTTCTGCCTCCTTGGTGCCTCCACCAGCCAGGCTCAGCCCACAGCCCCTGGCTCCTGGGACAGTACTCTGTGTATAGCATCAGCAGAAGAGCTAAATCTGTCCTGTTAGCACCAGAGACCCAAATGCAGGTCAAGATTTGAGAGTAGTTTTCAGCTCACAAATGTCTCTGGGCATGTTGCATCCTTACCAGTGGTTTGTGGGTCTTCTTTTTGCCATTAATATCTTCTCTTTTTTGCTATGTGTCTGGCTAACAGCTGTTCAGCAGTTGGTACGTGCCTGAGGAGTCATGGGAGGATGGCTGAGTCCTGCCTAGCTGGCTGTGCAAGCCCTGCTTTTTTTGTGAGGCCTCATAAACATTCATTTTGGTTCCAGTTTTGCTGCACCTTTGGGGTTCAGATATGCCTTCCATAAACATTTCACAGCAACCTTCTGCTGCTCAAATGCTTACAGCAGTGATAATAAAGCTAATGTGAATACAACGTTCAGACACTTCATTAGACAAACTGTATCTTTGTCCCAGATCAGTTTAAAGGCGGGGGGAAAAAGACCCAATATAGAGGTAAAGCAAAATCTTCTTATAAACACAGTATTTCATTTTACTCTTAAGTTTATGAATTGGGGCAATTTCCATGGAGCTCCCTGGGAGGGAAAGAAGACATCCCGTCGTTATGAAGGAAACATAGGACTCTCTTGTTTTCCTGCTGAGTGAGACAGTTTGCAGAAGAACCAGTGGAGGTGCAAGATGGTGAGGTTTAAAAAAGTAAAAAGTCAGTTATTTAGGTTTTGTTGTTGCTTTTAATCTAGTAGGAGGTGTCCCAGATCAGAGAAGGAGCTCTGGGACAAAAGCCTGGCTCCTATGAAATTCATGGCATAGCTTTACTTTGCAGACAGCACTCATCAGCTCCTTTCCCCAGCAAGGCACTGCCTTAGCATGTTTAAAAAATGGGCACCTTTCCACACCCACACAGAATTTGTACCACAAATGCACTGCTGCCATGTGTCTTTGTGGGCACCCCAACTAACCCCTTTTAATTCTTCTTGGAACTAATTATTTGGAGCTAGGATTTTTTTCCTCAGTAGATATTTATACCTTCCCAAATCAGTCAGCAGGATGACACAATCAAGAGGAAATATGGAGCTGATGTATGTGAACAAAGAGTAATCAAAAAATTAAATCAAACCTTTCTACAGAATTCAATCAATAATTACTGTTTTCCAATAATTTTAGTAGATCCTGTCTTCCAGGAGAGGGTAGCTTTAAGATAGCACAAAGGCTGTAAATAGCTATAAATACAATCCCAGAAGGGATTTTTCTACTGAAAATGCTTTGATTTCCATTAAATTTCTTGTCAGCAGGCATCAGAAATGACATAATAGGAAAGAGCAGCATTTTGCTAGCAGAAATTCATATATGTATATTATTATCTGGCTTTGAATTTTGCACGAACTCCAGGGCGATCTAAGCCTTCCTGCATTTTTCCTACTTTAAAGGTCCTTAATGACCATCACAGCAAGAACATCCATTTTAGATCTCAAAAAAGACTGCATCTTTACCAGCGCCTTGCTTGATAGGTTGATGTTTTCAAATTAGAAAGAAGCAGCAGCTGCTCATACTTCCCTGCAGCACTAATAATGTTGCACTTATCATTTGTAAAGAGCATTTACTATTTGTCCCAGTGTCACAGACAAGTGAGAACCAAAGGCACAGGTTTGACCTGTGGTGAAGGACAACCACAGTCAACCCAGCTATAAATGGGTATCACTTTATTCCATGTGGGGTGTCAAATGACTGTCATAGCTATAATACTGGACAGAGTTGCAGTTGTGGGTACCAAGCCACTGTGTTTTATGCAACATTACGTGGGTAGAAAGATAATATCTAACTTTTATAATCTTCCAGTAAGATGGATGTTGCTTCCTCTCATTTTAAAAGCAATGTGACAAAGTACTGGTACATCCAGAGATACAGATGCAGGATTTCCAGACTTGCTTGTTCCACTAAGAGCACACAGCTTCTCCCAGGCCTTTCCACAGGGCCTCCTTTTGTGATTTCCCATTTGAACATGGCACAAGACTTACTTCTCTATGAAACCTCTCACAGCTAAACTCAAGACAGATTCCTATAAAATCTGCCATGATTTCTTTTTCCATCAGTGTTTATGGAGAAACTGTTCTGCTGTGATTTAGAGCTTTGTTGGCAAATTCATAATTTAGATCATTGTTCACATGAGAACAAAAAGTGGGAACAGGAGGTCCAGAGAGACTGAGGGGTCTCCATCTTTGGAAACTCAACTCGACATAGCTCTGAGCAACCTGCCAGAGTTTGACTCTGCTGTTGAGGAAGAAGGTTGGACTAGGTGATGTCCTGTGGTGCCTTCCTACCTTGACCATTCTCTGATACATGAAATTTGCGAGCACTCTGTGATATCTGAAACTCCACTTGATTGTTTTAAAAGCATTGGCCATTACCCCTGAAGTTTCACAGCCCATGAAATCCCCACTTCTAGTGGGATTGAGTTTCCTCAAGGCGTGCATACCATCCCACCCAAGATGTCTTACAGTCTCTCACTTGTGTTCTGGCTGCAGCTTCAGAAAGGCAAAGATCTCTCAGAAGTCTATGGTTGTACCTGAAAACAGAATTTTTAGATGCCCCGGGGAACCCTAAAACTAGTTAAGCTAATAACGAAGGGCTTAATAGAATTATCAGGAAATAAGTAACTGCTGGTCATGCTAATTCTACTGAGCATGTAGCTATTTTGTTGACACTTCCATATTTTAGTTTGCAGTGATGATTTAACACATAAATTCAAAGGCTTCACTGTGATGAATGAAACTGAGAGATACGAAGCCCTCAGACACTGTCGCTACGTGGATGAGGTCATCAGAGATGCACCCTGGACACTGACACCTGAGTTCCTTGAAAAACATAAGGTACATTTCTCCCCTTATCACTCCTCTCCCCTGTCTAGACTGACAGTTGAGAATAAACTCATTACAACTGGGTAATTGTTTTAAACTGAAAAAGTAAATACAAGAACTTGTTCTAATTCAGACTAGATACAAGGAAGACATTTTTTACAACAAGGGTGGTGAAACACTGGACCAGATTGCCCAGAGAGATGGCATCATGTAGTTTCCACCGCTGGAAACATTCAAGGTGAGGTTGGACATAGCTCTGAGCAACCTGGTCTAGTGCAGGGGAGGTTTGGACTACATGACCTTTAAAGGTCCCTTCCAACCCAAACCATTCTACAGTTCTACAACTCTATAATTCTACAAACAGCAATCCTGTGAAATTCTGTTCGCTGGAGTAAATTGTTTAATTCAGTCAATTACAGTAATTTAAATTAGGTACACAACATTGCTTGCCTCAGATTGTTATATTTATCTTGCATTTTTTCCTTAGTATGCTAGGATGACTTCTGTAGTGGAATTTTGAATGCTAAAATTACACTGGAGAATAATCCGCACATTTCTAATCAGAAAGGAGCTCAGGAACCAGGATTTACCACATAGTGATTAGATTCCTGTTAAAGGCCTGAATTAAAGGCACATTTCTTATTAATGTCAAGAGGTACAGTAACTGGCCAGAAATACATAAAAATGTTGTGTCCTGTAAAAGGCAGGATATCATTTCCTATGTGCTATTGACTGTCTTTGCAATGTATATAAATCTTAACAAAAGGGTGATGGCTTTAGGATGAGAATGTCAAAAGCAAGTCAGCTGAAGTCAAGAAAAGAGATGAGCCTCCACAATGACCCCTCACTGAACCAAAATTCAGTGGTGGTGGCATGTGATTCTTCTTCTGTTCACTGGCAGATTGACTTTGTAGCCCATGATGACATCCCCTACTCCTCCGCTGGCTCGGATGATGTATACAAACACATAAAGGAGGCAGGTAAGAGCAACCTTAAAGTTTTAGCACCTTCCTTTTCAGCCTCAGCTCAAATTCTCTTACTGCTTTTTGGCTACAGCTTCTGAGAGAGGAGCAGGAGAGTTAATACCATGTTCTCTTACATCTAACAGTAGGTGCTGCTGACTTCAGCAGAAAGATTCACTTTGTAAAACCACAAAAGATGGCCTTGGCTGAAGTCTTGCCATAACCCTCAGGGAACACTCCAGGTCTGTCACAAGAGTTCCATTTGTGTTTTTAAAATAATTTAAGGGTGCGTAAGTAAGAGCTTTGCACAGATAAAAATGAGTTTATTTCTCTTTATTTCCCAGCCAACTTTAGTAGTTTGTTGATAACTGCAACCTGATGACTCTAACACAGCCTGGTCCTAAATACAGGCAAGCACAGGCACCCTTCAGGAGTCATTAGGATCCACTTCTGATTTGCACTGAGGGTTCTTTTTACTACACTGGCAGAGGGCTTAAATCAGTACCAGAGTAATTAATTTGCCCATGACTCTTTGGCACTTTGGTTGACTATCATGTGGCATTGAACATGATCAGGCTGAAGCAGTATCAGGAGTTTGTATTGCTTTGGTCCAAGGAAGCTGAATTAAATGTGAGGAGTTGATAATAAGCCAGAATTAGCCAGCAGCAGCTATCCTAACACAGTGAACGGTGCAGGAAACAAAATCAACCATATCTTTCTTCTCATGATCCTTGGAGGTGCTGCTTTGAATCCTGGCAGATCCATTCTCTTCCTGGCCCACATAAACGTGTATATTGGAGGCTTCAAAGATTCCATAGCAAATCTGCTTTATGGTAATTTGATGTGCAAAGTGACCTTCTCAAGCTATACAATGACACCAGTAGACTAGGTATTGAACTGAGATGAAAGATAAAGCTTTTTATAGCAGCAGTTGTTGATCTTTTTGTACTTCCACACCTCACTGTCGTGAGGTTTCAGACTCATAACCCTCCTTTGAGAACTGCTGTTCTACAGTTTCAGAGCTAGAACCAACTTACTTCACTAGGCAGTGGAGCAAGCATACCTCTGGTAAGGATGGGTCACCAAGGGACTTGAAGCTTATGTGTAGACCAGGCAGCTGTTTTGCCTTTCTTCTATAAGATTCTGAGTGCACAAGACAACATGACAGGAGCCCCTTAGTGTCACAGCATCAGGCTGGAGAGTGCTCAAACCTGGCACATCCTTATCTGCTGTTGCTGGGCAAAGGTGCAGTGCACACATGTCCTGAAGAAAAATTCAAACTTTGTTCACAGAATGGAGTGTGGCTTTACAGCTTCAGAGATTTGTGGTCTGTCCTGTGTTTGTCATTGCAAGATGCTGAGGAAGTGATTGCTGAAAAAGTCTTGTACAACTGGATTTTGTATTTTATAAGCTAGGAGTAATGGGATCTTTTTTGTGAAGAGTTTTGAGATCTGGTGCTGTAGCTGACCTAACACTCTGTAACCCCATTATTACGATAATGAATTTCCCCTTTCTTCTAGGCTGTTTTGTTTTAAATAGACTAATGCTGTGGCTGCACTTGTGCATCTTCCTTAATTCCAGTACTCCCATTTTCCCACATCAGGTTGTCAGGGAGCAGAGAAGCAGATGGGAACTGTGGAGCCCCTTGTGTAGATTCCTATTCCCCCACTCTCTTCAGTGGGTGGGAGGGGATGTGGATGATGGTGAGCTGGGTAACAGTGTGCTGACTAAACCTCTGCACATCTGTGAACAATTAGTTTGGAAAACATGAATCACATGAAGCAAATGAAAGCAAAATCAATGACTAAAAGTAATGTTCTCACACGTGCATCTGCTTGAAAGCAATTCAGCTTTTAGCTTAGCAAGGGTAGGGCTTGTTCATGTATTCTTGTAGGTGCTGTCTATAAAGTGGGTTTCACTGTTTCCAGATAGACTTTCCTGAGTGATTGCTGCAGGCCTGAAAAGCACAATCAGGGAAACCTCAGTGCTTGTGATTAAAATAATCTGTTTTTTTAGCAGAGTATCAGAGATCAGAAAGAAAAAATATCACATAGTATTTAATTACCAGAGGATGCTAAGCTTCTTGATTCCTTCTCTGAATCTTTTTCTAACCCTGTGAAATGAGCTAGCAATGCCTGCCTGCTTGAATCTAACATGTGAGGATTAATTTTTCAGAAGGTATAGCACCCTTTTAAGACAAAGCACTGCTTTTTTTTTCTTGCAAAACCATTTTACCTCATCTTACAGTGCTCTCTCAGCAGCAGCTTAATGTTGTAATTACATATAAGTGATAGTAGTAAGTTTTTGTAGCTCCAAGTAACTACTAAACCAAAGTGTGCTAGCAGCTTGCTAGTATTTATTGCTTTTGTGACTGAACAGTTCAAGTGCTCCTGTCTCGATGAGGAGCAATTAATAAGCAATATATTTCTTAGGTGTGTTGAGGGAAATACAAGTAGTATTAATAAAAGGCCAGTTTTCTTGGAGACAGATGTCTTGGAGCAGGGAGAGTGGCTATGTAGCCACTGACATGGCCAGGTGGACATGAAATGGGGGCTGTGCAGACTGATACCCTTGTACATAACCTGTGTTTGTTCACACTACCATTACTCTTCACCTTCCTGTTACAAGCTACTGGCACCTCCAAGGTGTGTAGCAGTAACTGCAATGCATCTTTTACCTGCAGGCACTTCCTGGCTTTGGCCAAGGCCAGAGGCTTGTCTGGTTTACACTGGTACAATAAATTTCTTTATTACCTCTGGTCCGGCATTTCTGTGTTGATCCTCAGCTCCCTGGTGCTTCCATACTTTCTCAGCAGGTTCTCTCTTTTCCCACTTTGCTCAGGAATGTTTGTCCCAACGCAGAGAACCGAAGGTATCTCAACCTCAGATATCATCACAAGGATTGTCCGGGACTACGATGTGTACGCCCGGCGCAACCTCCAACGAGGATACACGGCCAAAGAGCTGAATGTTAGTTTTATAAATGTAAGTGCATTCATCTCCATTTGCTTCTGAAATGCTCTCTCCTAGGACCCTGCATGTAGAGTTAGGGTTAAGAAAGGATACCTTCCTCCTATGGCTTTTAAAACAGCTGGGAACACCCCCTAGTCCTTTAAAAGCCACAACAGGTAGTGCAAGAGCACTAGTTGAAAGGATGGCTTCAGATTATTTAGTTTCCATGCACAGAACTGCACCTTACCTTCCAGTGAGGAGTAAACATTTAACAGAAATCTAAGTTTACTTTCCTTAATTTTTTTGTTTCAAGTCTGAAGTGAAAGCCTGGAGATAGCCCACTTAACTGAAATCTTCCTTGTGATTGGGCTGGCTCTCCAGAGGACTTCCCACTTCATTCCCTGGAACTGGGAAATCCTTTTACGAAGGACTGAATTGTGTCATTTCATGAGGGTTTTGAAGCCTGGCAGGAAAATCATAGATCACAGGGCATAAATATTTTATTTCCATTTGCTTTTTTTCCTCAGTCTTCTACACCTCTTTAAAAAACCCTGATTGTAAGTACTCCACCCAGAAGGATCACTGTTGCAAGCACCTGCTAAATTAAGGCATGCTGGATGCCTTGGGGGTTCCCACATTTATCCTTTAGCAGCTATGAGGTGAAGATGTGGTTGCATTAGGAATGCTTCCCCCAGTCTCAGACACTGGTATGTCCTGAAGTCCCTCCTGGCATTCCGTTGTTTAGCTTATAGTACTTTAAATGCAGAAATACTAATTTGCACTAGAGACTGACTGTGTCAAAATTAAAACCACAGGATTTCACCAAGGCAGAAGAGCACTGGTTTCCATCTTGAATGAAGGGCTGATGACCTATTAGGTGCAAAGTGAGTTTGGTTTCTTTGGGCTTTTGAGGATTTTCTTTGGCCTTGTGGCCCACAAAGATGGTTCTTGTAGCGAGTCACAAACTAGACTAAAACCCACCTCAGCAAGAAGCAGTATTTATTTTAAAAGTAAATTCTGGTGCCCATTAATTCACAGGAAATCAAAATCCAGTAGTGATCAGTGCTTCTGCAGAGACCATACCCCTCCAAGGGCACAGTGCTAGTTACCTGGGTGTAGTGTACATTTGCACAGCACAGAAGTGTTTGAAGACAAAAGTCCTTTAACCCTAAAGTATTTTAGCAGCTTGGCCCGAGAAGAGCTCCCTAACATTACCTTCTCTCTCCCTCTCTTTTTCAGTGTGACTTAGCAATTAGGACTTTGTTCTCTTTTCTGTGAAGTTTGCTGGCCACAAGCCACTAGCCTACACACATCCTTGTTGCAGCCAGAAGCTCCTGTACTAGCCAGGCTCGGAGACATTTTGGTCCAAGTTAACATCCAGGCTGGCAAGTCAGCAGTGAGCTACATTTGCTAGGAAACCCAGGGAGACTGGCCTTCTGCTTACTGCTAAGTTTGAGCTGCTAATTTCTCATTTGTACCCTTCACAAGATTAATATAATTTTCAAAGTGCATTCAGCTCTAAAATACGGAAAGATTTATGTAGTGGATTAAACACAGTAATTACACAGTTTTTTCAATATGTACCTTCTGCACTTTGTTCCACAAATGTTAAAATTGCATTTACAAAAATAACATGGGAATAGTTAACCAAGGCCATACGTATTAGGATACATTAATGCATTTTTTTCTTCTTCTCAGCTGTCAGTGGCTACTTATTTCAGAGTTCTTATATATTAATCTATATCCACATTTTTAAAACAGGAGAAGAAATACCGCTTTCAAAACCAAGTGGACAAAATGAAAGAGAAAGTCAAGAATGTGGAGGAAAAATCAAAAGAATTTGTTTACAAGGTGGAAGAGAAGAGCCATGACCTCATTCAGAAATGGGAAGAAAAGTCCAGGGAATTCATTGGCAACTTCTTAGAGCTCTTTGGACCCGACGGAGCCTGGGTAGGTATTCTACCATTGCAGAAAGCCCGAGTGGTTTTTATTTCTCTTCTGTGACACAGATCAAGAGCAGATTCCTTTGCTGCAGTCTTGGTTTTGAAAGCCAGCACAGTAGGGCAACGCCAGACCTGCTTGCTGAATCCAATAGCACATGCCAATACTGCAGTGGGGGATTTGCTACTTCTGGCTGTTGCTTCTTTGGGTTGATTTCTATCTTTTGTGAAGGTGTGAGGCTGAATGAGGTGTGATACTGCATTCAGCAGAGCTGCATAACAGCAACACAAGAGCAAACAGGATTTTCTCCCCATTAGTACTAAATGGGATCACACAGACATCAGGGAGAGATTATACACTGGAGGTGGTGAGGGAAACAGGGACACTGAAAAGTTTTCCAGTAGTTCTTTTCATGCTCTGTACTCAGCTGTAGAAGATGGCAATTTTTTAACTTTAAAAAAAACCTACTAATTTAAATCTCCAAGAAATTATTGGCATGTCAAGCAGCCAGGCTTGTCTAACTGACTGCAGGGAAGGCTCAGGTGGACTGGAAGCGCTTCTGAAGTTCTCCTTGGTATGTGCTGGGTCCACAGAGCCCATTTATCAAAGGTGCCCAGGTGCCTTGAAAAGCATATGTGCTGAATCAATAAAACTAATGCTAAAAGAGCATGTGAAACCCACAGGAGGCAGGAGGAGTTTGGCTGTGTGGAGAAAGGAGAATAATTTCAAAGCCTTGATCCTATTCCATGGCTCTGTCCACTCAGCACTGCACACTGCTTGTGTTTTTAAGAACTCTTTGCTGATAGAACAGTTTACCAAATCTGATTAAAGAAAAACTTCTCTGCAAAGGTCTTCGGGGGGCTGTGGAGGTGGCCTCCTGCTTACTGCATAAGTGTCCCAGCCTCAGAGTAGGAAATCTGGTCCAGCCACAGAGACCTTTTGCTATGAAAAAGAGTGAAATCTCCTTGCGGTGTTGTAGGAAAAGCATCATGAGAGTGAGCTGAGAGGTGGTGTGGCTTTTTAAAAAATCAATTTAAGCCTTCCAACAAGAACGACTTAAAATAATGGTAACTTGCTATTAGTGTCAAAACTGTTATTAACATTAATTTGCCTTATCACTGTTAGACATTGCTTTTAATGTTGACATTAAAAGTACAGGAATCGTTACGGGCATGCAAGATTCCTGGATCAGTAATTTGCATGCCATTAATATGCTGTTATTATTTCACAAATAATTATTATAATATGGTTTATGCTAGCATCAATTTTCTAAAAGTAAGGGCTACATAACCCACCCAAGAAATGCCTGTTTATGAGAAAGGTCAAAACGTCAGTTTTCAAACATCTAAATGTCTGTACTTTGTTGGCAATTTTGCCCACCTGTGCAATCCCCATATGTATATTTTTCTGTCAAAGAGTCACAAAGGTATTAGAAACAATTAACATGGCATGAAACTTTGTCTTGACGCTTGAGAAAACCACCACTGCAACTTGGTAGGGAGACCCTAAAGGCAGAGATGCTGCTCCACAGACAGGGAACACATTTCTTTCCACCTTCTCTCAGACACGTATGAGCAGGCAGCTGCATTCCAGGTCAGTGGACAGACAGCAGGGCTCACAGGGAGGGTGTCTGTACCAGCCTCCCTCGGGGAAGGGATGAGGTGTCCCTTCAAAGGGCCCATTTCCCACCACTCATTGCACAGAGGGGGCTGGGAGTGGTTGCAGCAGGAAAGGGCTGCATCCCCTCAGACAGCAGCAAGGGCTGAGAGGAATCTCCCAGGCTGCCACTAGAACCCAGGGCCAGTCTCAGCGCAGCCTTGAAAGAATCAGTGGCTGAAAACCATCAGTGCTCTGTAACACCCAACTGGCACCTGTTTTGTAAAGCACAAAGGACCATCAACATTTAGGCAATATAATGCAGAAACAAGCAAAATATTTTTGCCAAGTCGTAAGTTTTCCAAAAGGAAAAGCTCGTCTCCATAAACTGTTTGGGTGTACCTGAACTTGCTTCAGCCAAGGCTCTGAAATTATTTTCCCACCCCCGGTAAAGGTCCACAGCACACACAGCCTTGTCTGACCCTCCTGCACTTCCAGGGAGCCATTAACACTTGGTTCCACTTCTTCAACAGCCTGAGGAGCACTCCCCCTTAGGAAGACCTTGCCTGCACAGGGCATGAGTTCCTGGCCTTGCCAGAGCACAGCTGCAGGGCAAGTCATGCTGCAGGCAGGTGAATTACACCACCACCTCCTCCTGCAGCAGCAGTTGTGGGTGTAGCCAGTAACCTGTTGGACAGAGGAGTAATGCAGAAGGCAGGATGCAAACTGGACTTCAGCACTTACCCTGCTGAAGATGTGAGTGCACCAGCTTGTTAAAGCAACAAACTCTTTGCTGGAGCAGGGATGGGGGTGCAGGCATCCTACAGCCTGGCTGAGGGCCCAAGCAGTAAGGTAGGGGTGCTCCTTTCCATCCCTGGCCCATGTGGCCCAAGATACAGTCAGATACCTCCTGCCACGTGGGATACCAGCCAAGCTGGGCAGCTTTGATCTCTCCCAGCACTGGTACCAAAACACCATGAAGCACTGCATCGTCACTGAGCTTTTTGAAGTGGCTGGTAAGGTGCCAGGGGCAGGAAGGAGCCCAACTGTTTCACTTGGCCAGGGAAAAGATACAGAATTGGGGTTTTTTTGTTGGGGGTTATCTTCAGTGAGGTGCTAAACAGACCAAGTCAAGCCAACAGAACCTCAGGATCTGTGATCTAAAGAGAATTTTGCACTCCTACCACTAAATTTCAACAGGCTCTGGGGCTGTGCCAGCCCCTTGTGACATCCTCATAGCTCTCAGCTGCAGAAACCCTCCCTCCCCCAAATACTTTCTGGAACTATTTAGCAGGAGCAACCACCATCTGCTGGCTATGAAGGGTTTAGGGAATCTTGACTATATTGAACCTAGCAGTAGTGTGCACGGGGTGGTTACACACTGTGGATCTTTACACACGAGAGCGTGGCTACGCGTGGCTCCAGGCAGGAGCTGTTCTGTCACTCTGCACTGCAGCAACATCCAGGCTCTAAAACAGAGTTAATAAAGGCCCCTGGGATAAATATATAAATCGGACGAGAGAGCTCACAGAGGAAGAGTTAAGCTTGGTATTTGTGCTCAGCTGTTAACCACCCAGGTTAGGAGACACCAAAAACCTGATGGGAAAACCAAGAGTGTGCCCCTCCCCTGGCAGGGAGTATTGCGCATCCCAGGGGGGGGAAGAAGAACATCCACATGGTCCTTGCCAAGGAAGAAGGTCAGCACAGAGCAGAGTCACTGCAGAGGGAAGGGGAGGAGGAGCAAGACAAAAACTCAGGCTGAGAAAGTCTGTGGAGTGCAGCTGCACAAGCAGGCAAACCCAGCATACATTCTGCAGAAGCGTTCAGCTCTCAGACCTGAGCAGCAACTTAACTTTGTCTGGGCTGGCTCTTCCATTTCAGCCCAGCATCGACTGCGACCCGATGCCCAGTACTTCAGCTGAGGCTGAGCCTTCTCCTTCCCCAACTCCAGAAGGAGCAGCGGGGCACTCGCATTTGGAATTTTCCACATGAAGCCTGCAGCAGCCACACAGTATATGCCAGATTCCCTGTAACCCAGCCGAACGCAAGGCCACGTAGGAGCTAAGAAACAGCAGCATTTGCCTTAGTGTAGCAGACTGCCTGACTGAAAAGGGGGTTTCTTCCACCCTCCCAGCTCTGGCAGGTCTCCACTCAGCTTTACAAAGCAAAAACAACAATAAAGGCCAAAGCAGAACACAGAGCCTGCATGTGTTTCTCTTCTCATCAAAGACACCTGAATTCTGACATTCCCACCCCCAGTTTAAGGGTACAGCTTGGTGCCTGCTCCGCGTAGCTGGGGAAGTGGCTGCCTTGTATTTGGCTGGGCATCAGGCAGCCTCCCTTAAGAAGGGAGAGTTAAAAAGGCTGTGCTAGCTGGGAAGCTCAGCAGGACACTGATGGTCCAGCCCTGGGTGGTCCAGGAAGCAAGGAACATGGAGAGTTCAGGCAGACCACAGACTTTTTGAGGCAGAGTGTGGCAAATGCACACACACACAAAAAATCCAAATAAGGAGTTCCCCCTGGCTGACTTAGGCCAATACACAAAGTTGCCTCTCACACCAGGGTGTCCCATATAGCAAAAAAAAGAAAATCAAACCCAAAACCCTCCCGTGTAAACACTGGGTTATTGCAAGCACAGCAGAAGAGGCGACGGGCAGGTGTGGGCTGAGCTGGCCGTGCCTCAGAGCAGTCTGTGCTGTCACCCCGCTCTTCCCCAGGTGAGAGGCACAGCCCCAGGTGCAGCCCCTGCCTGCCCACAGACCTGCCCCCCCCACCTCTGTGCTTCACTCAAAGAGGATCTTTTCACATTCCTTTTGCAGAAGCAAATGTTCCAGGAACGAAGTGGACGAATGCTTCAGGCTTTTTCTCCCCGGCAGAGCCCAAACAGCAGTCCGACACGAGGCCGCTCCCCATCCCGCTCTCCTTCGCCACCCTGGGTCTTCAATAAAGCTTCTCCTCCCTCTTCTCCAAAAGCTGCCTCTGCTTCCCTCAGCAGCATGAGCGAGGGAGACGAGGATGAAAAGTAACGAAAACAATGTATTTTTTTTAACCATGAGACAGAAGAACAAGCTATGAACTCAACTGCTGGATGGGGGGGGGAAGCGTTAGGAACATCTGGGGCATCTCTGACAGCAGGGAACCCGCTCTGGGAGAAGATGCTGAAAAGAGACTGGAGCACAGCAAGGAAGATCTCAGGAAGAGCTTATCCCATCCCCAGTCAGTCCCTAGAGGCCCGGCCAGCAGTGCTTGCCAGACGCCGGAGCAGGGCAGACAGACAGTAAAACATAAACTTTTGTGCGAGTTCCTGTCCATGTGTTGCTGCTTTCAGCTGCTGCAGCCAGGCCAGGTCAGCGGGGGGAGCCCTGCAGGGAGCCGGGCTGCCGGGAGGAGCCCTCTCAGTTCCCCTTCCGGGGCTGGCACCTTGGAACATGACAGCTACGGCCTGTGGATGGAGAAGATGCAGTTGTACTGGACCCTGCTAACCTTGAGCTCTTCTGGCACAGGGAAATGGCAGTGCTGCAGCAAATAACATTCAGAAATGGGAAATAAAATACTGTGGGGTTTTTGGTTTTTTTTTTTTTTCTTTTTTGAATGAAATCTGCCCCAGATCCCAAACTACGCCAGTGAATTGGAGAGCTCTCCAGCTGAGTCGGTGGAGATCTGTTTAATATATTCAAGCTATTGAATGCTGCTTGTTGACCAAGCCTCTGTATGGGTTGTATGTAAAGAGTTGGGCTGTATTTGCTTTATCAAATCACTCTCCATGTTCCTAGTGCCTGAGCAGCTACCTGGTAACTTCTGTTTTGCTCCCTGGCTTTGCACTTTGGAGGCAAGAAAGTAAAGACAGTCCTAGCAGGAATGCTTTGTTGTAGGAAATGGATGGTTTGAAGACATTGTTGATTTTTCTAGGTAAATTCTAAAACACATACGAGATCCCAGGGCCTCAGGATATGGCCTCCTACAAAATCCTGCTGCTCCTTGCCAGCTACCACTAAACCAGTGGCACAGTAGTGCTGCTCTCCTCACATGCTACTCAGCCAGTTAAACAAACTTCTCATCAAACTCTTAACAAGATGTGGTCACAGATACACTGCCCCAGCAGGGGTCTGAGACCCTTCCTCTACCCTAACACGGAGATAAAGTTGGCAAAAACAAAGAGAACTTTTTAAATAGGATTAGGCACGGGTTTTTTCTCTGAGACATCCATAGAGCCTCAAGCAGAACCACAGCAAGGGCAGCACAAGTGCAGCTTTCCCCTCTCCAGCTGATCTTCCAGCTTGGCAAAGCCAGACCTGCCTGCTGTCCCACCAATTGGTCCCACAGCTGGGGAGGTGGCTGCAGACTTGCAGGATTTCTGAGCACCGGGGGGACCCCCAGCCCCCAAGGCTGCCCTGCCCCACAGCACAAAAAGCCATGGGAAGCATCCACCCTGCACCTCTGTGCTAGGGCTGGGAAGCAACAATGCAGTTTTGATCCCAGGTTTGCAAACCTCCTCCTCCTCCTCCCTCTGTGCATTGGCACCTTTGTGGCTCTGCAGCAGCAGCAGCAGCTTTGGTGCCAGGCCAGCAAGGCAGAGGGTGCCACCACCCACCCGCCCGTCCCACCCACAGCCTGCCAGGCACTGACCCCAGGCAGCCTGGGCAAGGGGTCCCAGCAGCAGAACTGCCCCTGTGCCACTGCCCCCTGGGGCTGCAAACCCCTTAGGACACAGCGAGCTGTGGGAAGCACAGACAGCACCGTGCTGGTTCCCTGCTCTGAGCAGCTCCTGGAACAGAACCCTGCCAAGGAACGAGACACCCAAGTGCTTAAGCACACGTGGTGGTAGTACCTGGCAGCAGTTGTGTCCTTCCTCCCCCTCGGCCCTCCCAGCCCCAGCTACCATCCTTACCTCCCCAAGTGGGAGATAGGGTAAACTTGTCTTCTTCCCAGATACTCCACCAGGCAGGTAAATTACAGACCCTTGTATCAGGCACCAAATTAGCCCCACACTGATCATTCCCTACAGCTTTCATCCCTCCCCCACCATGGGGTATAACCAATTTTTCTTTGGGAACACTTTGCCAGTCATTTCTCTCGACTACCCCAAGACTAAATACATAAGATCTCACAGCTTGCTTTGCCAGTTCCTCCTTCAGAGCTGTAGAGAGATGAGCAGGGAATAGGGTGAACTACTACGTTCTCTAGAAACTGCAAAGGGAGAAGAGCCACAGCAATTCCAGCTGCCGCCAGCTGTGCGCCCAATGGGACGATGCAAATAAGACCTTTCTCAGCCTTAGGCAACCTGTTACTGTAATTTCGTACCTGGGATGCACTTCTTAAGTTTTTCTGATCCTTTGCAAGTCTTGTGTCTTCCCATCACAAACCACTCCTCCACCATGGGAACCGCCTGCTCTCTACTGGTGCTGTTTATACGAGGAGCCATGTCCAAATGCAACAGAAGTGAGCTGGTTAGTGTTGTTCTTTGCTTTTCCTGTTTCGTTTTTTCGCCTTCCTTTACTGTTTCACAGCTCTTGAGCAGTCATTTGAGTGGAAGACAGCACCACGACTTCTAAATAGGGACTGGAGAGAAACTCACCAGTGACCTCTTCTTACCAGAAGCTGTTCCTCAGAGTCACAGGTGGCTACAAAGCCATATTCTGTACCAGACATCCTTTTGCGTTTAGGATATCAGTAAGCTGAAGCCTTTGCCTTGCTAGTACAGGCACCAATGTCCATGTGCTATTTCCAGCAACCCAGAACCTCATTGTCTCTGGACACCTACAGGGTAATTTTGCACTTCTGAGTCATGGTTGGGTTTTATTTTTCATGAACATCGCTTTAAATTCAGTCATATTTATCAGCCAAGCTCACATGGAAAATAAAGATTGTACAACAGATACTGCTGCCTTTCACCTTCATTTTATAGCACCTCTGGATGCATGAACACAACCCCCAGCATAAGCCCCACTGAAAGCACCGTGCTTGTGATCCCCATCCTTTGAACCTTAGGGAGCTTTACAACCCCACAGGTGCCCCCGCAGCAGCTTCACCACCCCCAAATCCTGCTGCTGGAGTCACTTCTGCTGCTCTCCCCTCTGACGGGGTCACCTCTCTCCTTGCCAGCACCCGCGTTTTCCTGCCTGCACAGCCAAGGTGTGGAAATGCTCCCTCAGCTGGCGCAGTGCAGCGTCAGACACCAGCAAGCCAGAGACCTCCCTTGCCGGCTGCCCCAGCACGGGGAAGCCAGGAACCACTATTTTAATCCTGACTTCTAAGTGGAAGGAAGAGGCGGAGCTTTTGCAGCTGTCCTGGTTCTGCTTCTGAAAAGCAGCAGCAGCAGCAGCTGTGACGCTCCTGTGTGCAGCAGGGTGGGGTGCAGCTGGGCCACGTTTATCTCAAACTGCATCAAACAAGCCCCAGGGTACAACTCCTGACACTGACTCTTCCTCCAGCTGTATCAGTCGAATGCCCGAATGTCCCTGCTTCACTCTTTTTTCCTTTCTGCAAGAAGAAAAGTTGTTACTGCAGCAGCTGTAGAAACTACAGTTTATTGACTGAACAGTCTTGCCTCAGGCAGGCAGGAGCTGAAAGCAGCGTGCAGCAGCTTAGGGCTTCCCAGCTAAGATATTTTTAATTACGGAATAAGAAAATTTCAAAGTCATTCAGCATGGCAGAGAAACTATTTAAAGGCACGAAGGGTCCACACCAAGATGTTTCCTGTTAATGCAAACTTTATTACTTAAGAAGGACTTGGGGGTATGTTGAGCAATGTCTTGCATCACTTGGGAGGTACGCGAGACGTCCTCGAACGTTCCCAGGAGTGGGAAAGTCAATCTGGCTGCAGTCTCACTTCTCCTCTGCCACCAAGCTGCCTCCACATCCCCACGGAGAGGAGCCACGTGTGACCAGTGCCCCTCCCCAGTGCCTCACTGCCTTTAAGGTGCTGGTTCTGCACACACACACGAACCTGCACAGCCCACAGCGCTCTGGGATGGGGCAACGGGGACCCTGGTTCACCCAGGCCTAAATCCAGGGATAACACCATCCCTCACCTGGGCCCTCCCAGGCACGGTGACACAAAGCAAGGGCTGCAGCACCTGGTAGCAGCGCGTGCCTGGACTGAGAAACAAGCACCGAGTTACATTTGTTAAACACTTTGATTCCAGCAGTCTGAGCTGGAAAGCTTTTTCCATTTTTTAATTGGGGTTCCAATGTCCCTGCACCTTAGAAACCATGAAAACACAAGGGAGGAGCATGACTAGAAGTCATCAGGAGGTCTGCTGTCAGCTCATATGAGCTGACACAAAACAGGCAGAAGAATGATTGAAATCTGGCTGCAGGAGCAGAGATGACTTTCTGCAGTACAAGGCAAAGCTCTTGTGCCAGTGCTTGTGGAACATCTGCAGTTATTTCCTTAGTTTTAAATCCTTCCATCATTTAGATATGAAATACAACATTGTGTGAGCTCACTCACAGGAATCAAAGGCTCAAGAAAGATCAACATTAAAAAAAAAAACAAACCACCAGATTTTTTTTTGTGTGTGTATAGTAAAAATTATTTCCAAATACTGTAGGGATGGAATTTTCAAAGGAAAGGGAGCTTTACAGGAAAGACAATATTTAGCATAGCACAAAGCAGTTCTGGCAGCTGGAAGCTGGGCAAAGTAACAGAAAATGGGTATTTCAAATAAAGCCACAGGAAAACAAGATGCTTTTTCACAATGAAGAATCCTGACTTCCTAAGCAAGCCAGCCCAGAACTAGGAGCACTTACCAAGGAGGATACAGCTGTAATAAGTCTCCAGCACTTCCCATTCTGATCTGTTCTGAACACTGCTGCTGCTCCTCCCTTTGCCTGCTTAGCTTTCCCCTTTATGTCTACAACTCTTCCCAGCAGAACTGCTGTCATTCACCTTCACCTTCTCTCCTCAGAATCAGAGGCAGCTTAGGTCTGGAGGCAGGAGAGGCCTCACAACCTGCTCAGCCAGCAGCCACATGCTTGGAAGAGTAACCATGAGGTGACCAGAGCAGCTCTAGAGCTGACACTGGTGGCGGATCCTTGGGTGCAGAGCAAACTCCTGAGGAACAAGAAGGTGCCCCGAAACACCCACCACCAGTCCTTCCTTCCTGCTGAGCTGAGTTGCCAGAAGGGTTTGATGCTACACTGAGTTTGCTTGTAAAAAAAGGGTAATAATAAGCCATTGGAGGAAAAAAGTCCCATTAATAACAACACACAATTAAGCAGCAGTTTCACCTGAGGCTGGAGCAGACCTCTAATCTCCTCCTAAAACTGAGCTGAAAATAGCCTAGAAACTGGGGCTTTGCCTCTTGAGTGGAGACCCTTTCGGGCAGCTGCCTATCTTAGTTTGAAGATTTTGCTCCAGCAGCATCCATCCTTCCTTTGATGAGAAAGTGTGACCTGCAAGTTCATCAGCCAGGTAAGGCAGCTTCTCCTTTCACAAACACAGGAGGCTGCTCCCTGTGCTGGCGTGGCCTGAAACAACCTGAAGACCAGAGCAGGCTCAAAGCAGCTCCTCGGCATCTGCAGCTGCCACCCCGGTGCCTGGCTGGTCCTACAGGATCAAACAGTGCAGGAAACCCTAAACCCCTGGGACTGACTTCTCCTGTTTGCACAAAAGGCACAATCAGAACCTCTGACAAAGGAAAGCTGGGAATCCAGGAATGCAAAGATTTTTTGTTTTATTTTGTTTTTGAATGACTGTGGCTAAACGGAAGCAAAATCCTGGTTGCAAGGCACAGTTTTCACAGATAAAAAAACCTAGCAAGAAAGTAATTTTTTTCAAAATAGCCTCATCAGGAAGAAAATGGTCCATTATCTGGTAACAATTATTCTTGTGCCAAAGGTAGGAACACTCAAACGGAAAAATCCCACATGATGGCACTGACCAGGCTGCACATGTGCTCACCTGCATTTCAAATCTTATAAACTGCTTTGTTACAAATAAATTATGGCCCTCTTCAGCACATCGTATTTTTTTTAACCTTATTCTATCACTATCTAATCATATTTTCATACAAACAAACCCTGGTTTTCCATAAAATAAAGTAACGGTGAACTGCAAAGCCATCATCCACTTAGGAAAAGCAGATTAATTATAACCTGCTCTTCACAAGTGACTAGCTATGAATACCAAGAAGGTTGTGTCATTTTTATATACTAAGTACCATATGAGTCTCTAGATTTTTTACCTCAAAATTAATGCATAACACCAGCAGGAACCCAGGTACTTTGCTATTTTGCCAGAGTTAAGACATTCCTGTATCATAGATTAACAAGTTTCATTTTTAACAGTGTCCTGAGCTTGCACCACTACAATATCTGATTAAAAGCAAAATGGCAAAACAAGATTTCCTGGAATTTTTGCTTTGGTATCTAAAAGGTCTCTTCTAAATGTGTGCACTTATTCCAGAAAAGAAGATGGACATTTTAAATATTCACACTGTTCACACGCAAATAGAAGACTCCCTGTGGCACGTCCTGTGTAAGAATGAGATTCCCCACAGACCAGTTGGCTCCCAACTAAACAGTAATCCAAACAGAGTAGGAAATAATGGGTTAATTCTCCCCTTCCCCCCAAAAAAAAGTACCTTAAAACCATCCCACAGCACACACTTGTATCACAGACATGCAGAAAACAAGGAGAAAAGTCAGAAAGCACCAGCAAGCTCACCGCCTGCATCCTTTACAGGAATGCAAGAATAAAATACTACCATGAAGTCAAACATCTCTATTCTGACACCTTTTAACTTCGAGTTTCTGGGAATTCAAGATGATTTGTCACAAGGAACAGAGATAAACTACACAGAATCTCATTAGAGCACAGCCATAATGCACAAGGAGTGGTGGTACTACCCCGCCATCCACAGAACTGACTCCACCCATTAACTGAATGAAATTGCATCTAGAGGGAAATGCCCAAGATTACATTTTTGCATGTTTTACCCAACTGTTTATTGAGAGAAAAAAAAGAGCACTGACAGCTGTGTATCAAGCACCTGGATAAAATACTTCTATATGCCATTAAAATAAACCAAAAAACAAAAACCATACAAATTTAGTTTTCTTGTTGCACAACAACATTTAGCAAGCTGGCATTCTCTATGATTAAGAACAGAGGAACAGGAAGACAAAATGTATTTAAATATACCAGAGCAAAGCCCAGCTGCAACCTCTTTGTTCATCACAAACACCTATTTGTGAAGTATTTTGTAAAGCTGGTAAATTTGTCTGTTATCTTGTACAGGACCTGGCTGTTTTACTTTTCAAGCACCCTGCATCATACCGACAACAGACACCCATATCTGAAGAAAAAAAAAAAAAAAGCATTGTTTCTCTGGTAGTAAGACTTAACCTTTAGTCCAACATCATCTCAAGACCTAGAAACTACCACACAGCCACGACTCACAGGCACACAAAACCCCAGGTTCTTTCACCAGAATTCAAAACTAGAACCACACCTTAAGTGCTGGTCTTCCACAGGCCCAAGGATTATATCAAGTGTTCTGTTTTTAAAGATATTTATTATAACAAGACTGAAGAGCAAAGCTAAACAGCAAGGGAGATGCTCACATTTTAATGACTTGCACCTCACGACCATGCGAGCTGGCATCAGCTTCCATAACTATAGGAAAATTTATTGAAGGTGCCCTTGGAAAACTTTCCACTACCAAAACACAGACCAACATGTGACCTTCAAAACTGAGAAAACTGAAGCTTTCTTCTGAGAAACCTTAAATCAGAGTATTTCTAGATGCCTGCTCATTTACTAATTCCAAGAAAATCATCCAGTGGCAGCTCAAGGAGAATAATCTCAGAACTTTCATACAGCATCTCCTAGCTGCACACAAGCAGAAGCAAAGTGACATGCCTGTCACTTTTGGACTAAGAGACAGAGAGGGGCATAGTTTAGGCAAAAGACAGAACATTATCCAAGTCACTAGAGGGAGAGTGAGGGTTTTCAGATTGCTGCAACCAATTTTCTGAATGGCTAATGCTCTTAGAAAAAATACTACAGACATTTTTTACTCAACTCTCCATTTTACTTACTAGTAGAGGAGATGGGACAGATGCTAGAACAGCCTCAGACTTGGATGATGAATATAAAATCCCAAAAATTGTTTAATTTTCTCTATCAAGTATGTAAGGCATGCTTTGTATGCCTGACTACATTTAAAATTGTCTACTGTGAGTTTTGCTTCCACTGAAAATATCAAATGTAAAAATGAGCCTAAAACAGACTAAGAGGGACATGAATGTATGATGACAAACTGATCCCTTATTACAAATTTTTCTCCCACCTAAGCCTGTGTTCTAGAGGCACAAATCTTCATTATTCTGCTGTTGCTGCAATCGTTGCTTCACATTCTGCAGAGAGCTACTGCCAAATATTATGCAGTACATGCTGAAGATTTTCCAACTCTGAGCTACCTAATTAACGGCTCCACTCCTATGAACAACCTACCAGAGCAAATGGTAAGTGGTGGGAGGATGCAACACAAATTTCTTCTCAAGTTTTAAAATAAATTCTTCATCAGAAAAAAATCTAGATCTCAACTGGAGCCTCATTTATTACTGAGTGAGAAAGTTAACGAGTCAAGAAATCTGGGTCTCCAGACATCTTCCTGCTCTCCAGTTGCCTGGTAGCAAGCTTGGGTTTTCATTTTATTAAGTTACAAAAGCATATAAAACTTAATGGAAAGTTGAAGAACTTTCAACCAGCAGCCTTGGGTGTTTTAACAATTTTAAATGTCAAGAATAATCCAGGCAACTTTAGCGCTTTAAGGAGATTTGCACAGCAGAAAAAAGCCAAATGCAAACAAAACACCCCACTATGTGTGGCTACAAATCATGCTGATGTACCCAGATCAATGGGATACCAGCCTTACAGGAATCCCCAGTAACTCCTTTCAGGATCTACACTACTTCTGCACTCCTGTCAGCAAATTAAAAACTCCAGGAAGCAGAAATGCATTAGTGGCAATCTTTAATAAAGCTGAATGTTACAGGAAATGTCCTACTCCACAAAAACACTGGAAAGTGGCTAAACTGGGGGTTCCCTCTCTATTTGCCTCACAGGAGGAGTCAGTGCCACCAGAATAGGTGGCTCCATCCCCACCTTCAGCATCTCACCAAATGTGGTCCCTCTAAATCCCATTTCTGCAGATCAGAAGCCTCAAGTGCTGTGAAGCTGTGTTCCTACCATGGTAACAGTGATGATTCCAGGGCTTAAATACTCCCTTCTGTTACTTGCATCAATATATTAAACCAATAAATTATAGCAATAAATTACTAAGTCTTGATCCACAGTAGGGGTTACAAAACCAAAGGAAAAAAAACCATACACTTTTAGAGCCGTGAAACCATAAATTTCAGCAAAGTTTGAAACACACATAGCATAGAGATGGTAACAAAATTCAGCTCTTAAGTTTTGCCAATGCTAACATCTGTTCTGCTTGTAAAACTGTGTCCTCTCAAAGTCAAGAAATTGGAGAACATGAATTAATTTCTGAAATATTACTTCCTAACGTTAAAGTTTTAAGTTGCCAAATAAGTTTCATTTATAATTATTTAAATTCAGTGCTGTTAAACTACAAGTGTTTCTGGATTCCTCTATAAAAGAGAGGAGAATTTGACACTCTTGCCATAGGCTTTCTACTTTAGGCAGTTACTCAGAAATCACCATTTCTAGGTGGGAGGCTTGAACTTTTCTTACCTCAATATTCTAAGAAAGAGTAATCAATGCTATTTCAAAAGAGAGCAAATCAAGAATCACTATGTTAACCCAATTTTCTCAGACTACAAAAGGGAAAAATTAAGTTATATCCCAAAATACTTTAGGGTACGCATTCCCACCTACACCTCCCTCCCTTTCCCCAGCTTCAAACCTACAGAAACCAGGGACATTTCTCTATAAAGAAATAACATAGAAAAAATATTTGCAGAAGTGATGGACTCAGAGTAACTGCTGTAGAAACTAGTTTTTCAATAAGCTTTTTTGAAAGCTCCCACAAGTGCTTTTGTAGTTCCATTATTTTGTAGCAAGAGAGATCTTCAGATTTACAATTAGCAGAAAATTTCTCTCTCACTTTTTCCAATCAATTCAAGTACAATTTTATTCTCTGTACAACTGCTGTCTCCATAAATATTTTTATATTTTTATTCAATATATTTATTCAGGTCTTCAGTGTAAACAGCAAAATCAAGAACTGAAATTCAGCTACATTAGACATGATTTTATCTTTTCAAAGCAGATCAAATCCTATGCCTCAAGAATCACTGAAAGATAACTTCAGAGTGAAAATCAGCTTCCTGGGAAAATAACCAGTTCATAAAGACTTATGACTGACAGTTTAAAAGTTTTAAAACCTACCTGGAAACCTAATACAAAACAGATCAGGTTCACTGCCTCTGAAAATTCAGAGCAATGCAATACAGGAACAACTGCAATTACAAACAGTTCTAGAACCAAGTAGGAAATTAATTATGCTTGAGATATTAACATTAAGTCTTGCAGGGAGGAGGATACGAACATGGAAACGTATTTCAAATGTGTATTTTCTAATGTACATTTCTGTAGAAGATTTCAAACTGCTTTGTGACAAAACAGGCAAGATACACACTTTTATCTAAAATTATTCTGAGCTCTCAGCTGCAGCTCTCTGAGCCTGTCCCTCTGTAGGCATGTGTGAGGTTGACCTTGGGCTGACAAAATCACAAAGTAAGCTCCACAGTGTGTGAAACTAAATTAGTCCATTAAGAATATAATCATGTACATTACTATATTACATACTTTACTTATTTTTATTTGTCAGAATACAGAAAAAGGAAAAAAGGAAAGAATGAAAGGAAAATAAGTATACACAAGCTCTATCCACAGTTATTGGACTAGAGATAATTCCAACACAAGTTACAGAAGACTCAAAAATAATACATTACCAAGTCATCTCATGAAAAATTAGCTTCCTGCTCCCCCATTATCACTGAAGTTGATTCAAGTGGTGCCACCTCAGAGGAAAAGCAACACAGGACCTCTTTCCTTCTTGGATGCCAGGTGCAACACACAGGCCAGCTCCTCAGTAAGAATTCTGTCCCAAAACCCATGTTGGGAACAAACTGAATTGATTTCCACCAAGTACAAGTTTAGCAGGCTGTTAACAACTCAACCAGTTTTCTATGCCGTTTTCCAAGATATTTTAAGGCAATGTAATACCACAATTAAAGCACATAAAACTTTACATTTTCTTATTTATTTTTAATTAGAAAGCCACTTCAGTTACACAAATCTTCATTGTTTCAAATGTCAACAGCTTAAACCCTGATCCTGAGAACAGATTCATTTAAGTAGGATTACTCTCACACAGTTTATTTGTGCAAGTATTTGCAAGGTTCAGCCCTGAAGTTGCTACACAGTTTATAACTATGATAAACTCACCTTTGAACTCAGTAATACATCGTTCTGCCATGTGCCATCATATTCTTATGTTCTGCAAAAACACGTGTATATATATATATTAATTCATTGGCAGATGAGTATGTCAGGGAGAAGAGATGAAGAGCTATCAGAAGCCACAGCATCTACATGGCAACCAAGGAAACATGCAAGGAAACTGAACACCATACAGTCAGACATGGTTAACCTCAAGAGATAAATATTAACAATAAACATTTAGCCCATTTTCTACCAAAATTCTTTCTACCAATCAAGACCGCTTTGCATTTTCCAGCACCTAACACAGAAGGGTCTAGAAGTGCTTAGTAAAGGTGGTGAGGAGAGGCAGAAAATGTCTTCCAGGTCAATGAGGTCAAGATTTCAGCTTAAATACTAAGTTTGGGTGGAAGCAAATAGGAGAATGCACTACACTGCAAGATCACTCTTGCTTAATTTTTGGAGAAAATGAACAGCTGCTTCAAAGCAAATTCTAAATGCCACTAAGGAGAAAAAAAAAAAAAAAAAAGTTACTCAGTTAGAGCAGCAAGTGTAGTTTACATAGCCAAAAGGTAGCTTGATTTTTTTCAAGAACACCAAAATTAATACCCATATTCTTCAAGCATGTGTCAAGGGACCTGCTTTAAAACACTGCCCAAGAGGTAGCACAAACTGCAGCAGGACAAAGATTTTCTCAGTACTATACTGGGTCATCACAGCCAAACAAAGAGGCAAAGACTGTCTTTGAGTTGAAAAAAGAATAATTTCAGCATCTTCTGAATATTTCTCATCAAATGCTGACTGTTAAAGATCCCTTGTTAGCCTCAAAACCAAGTCTAGAAAAGCAGGGAACACAAATACATGATTCAGAGAAATTTCAGTATCTATCGATATTAAACTATGCAGGGTATTAATAGATCACATTCAAGACATACACCAGAAAAATGCCCACTGGACAAAAAAGTTAAACTATTTGTCACACTAAAACACACAGAAGTTTGCAAATTCTCAGGAAGAACAGAGAAACAAACATCTCTTGCTCATTTTCTTTCTGCTAATCACTAAACACAACAGATACGAAGCATTTTCACTGAAAACACTTTTTCTTCTTATGTGTCCTGTAACTCAAGACAAGAAGGTTGCAAAAACATTAGGAGGCCATACATCTGAAATCCATAAAAAAGAAATACTTCTAAATCATCTGAAAGTTTGAAATTAACAGCCCCAATATATTAAAACAAAATAACAGACTCAAATCAAAGGTAGAAGCAACTGAAAAAAGATCAACACTTGTAGTTAAACTAGTCACAAGAAAAACCCACCCACCCTCATTTTTCAGGCATATTCATTGAAAATTCTCTTCCCATTGAAGGTCTGCTGCTATTGTTTCTTGAGAGGTTTCAGACTAAACACCCCTATGTAGAAACATGGCATGAGGACAAGGAGTGGAGAACAATTTAGGGCATACCTGGGATCTCCACTAAAGCACAGGCTGCCTAGACAAGCTTGGAGAGGAGACAAGTTGCTTCTGGATCATGTTCACCATAAATGCTCCCAAACAGATGTTGGAAATGAAAAGAAAATGCATTTCTCATGCTCTGCCTTCCTGCTTTGAGATGTTTGTACACACTCAGGGTCCTTGCAAATAGGTGCCATTTCAGGGGACTTCAGTTTTCAAGTACTAGAACACTCCAGCCCATAAAGCCAGCCAGTCGTTTTTGTGAATAAAGAAGTAAAATTACTAATAAAACATAACACCTCCCATGGTATCTTCAGCTTTCTTTCACTGGCTTCCATGGTTTAAATTCAGTTCATTGCAATGAGTTCAATATGCTTGCATCCTTTCTTTCTGTTCTCTCTCCATGTAATAAGGAGCCAAAAAGAAACATCAGGTCAGGATTCCCTACTTCAAAACGTGATTTCTCACAAAAGCTGAAACTCAATTTCTTACACAATCGATCTTATTCCTTGGAATGTTTTAGGTCAAGCTCTAGGAAAAACTGACCGCATGCAACTGGGAAAATAGTAGTTCCATCACAAATCTCTATCTTTAAGGAAGCTCTTCTCTGTGATTACTAGAAAACATACACAACTTGAAATGAATTTAAAAAACAGTAAGAAGTTATGGATGAGGGCAGAAGTTAAATGACTAAATTTTAGTAGATGTGACTTCCAACTGGCATTCCGGTCAAACTATTACTGATTTCACCCCAGCAGCACAGCTCTATCACTTGAATAGCAATTTGCCTCCTCTGCAGTCGTGGGAAATTATTGCTTTGGAGGCCACATGAGTTACACCCTCACCGTGCCGTGTAAAGATCCCCTCGACGGGGTCAAACGAGCCTGGATCAGGATGAGAAGAAGATGGCCCCATCAGCACACTCCCTCCCTCCTCCTCCTCTTCCTCCTCCTCCCTGCTGGCAGAAGGGGCTCAGCAGGGCTCTGCTTACCAGCTAACCCAGCCTGTGGCAGCTGACCTCCAATCTCTGTCTCTCAGCAGCTCTCTGCAGAGGGCACCCCGGCGCTCCAGCACCGCTTCACTGTACAACCACAAGCCCTGCCAATTCTTGAACTGCTCAGTTACAAATTCTTGACTGCAATGGATGAGAGTAAGGGTTTGCCAGGTAAGAACTTGGATTCTTCAGAAATGGGGCTACATGAAACTTATTGCTCAAAGCACTTCATAATCCTTTGATGAAATGCGCTATATAAGTGCAAAGTACTATCATTAAGTCAAACTAGATTATTTTTTTTTTAATAAAAAAAATATCTAGGAATTTCTCAGCATTTCCCTGTTTACACATCAGTTCTTTATAAAAATAAATACTGGGAGGACAAAGGAGATGGTTCACCCCCCAGTTTTAGTAAACAAGTTTCATTTTTCCACACTAAAATCTGCAATATACTTCCAAAAAATATTAGAATGCCTAAGAGAAACAGAGTGGATCAGAGTTGCTTACAACTCACCTACTTTATTCCTCTAGCTAGAATACCACCGAACTTTTAATCCTCACAAATGTTTCTGAAAGGCTGTAGTATTAGGAACAGTGTTTGGCAAAGACTTAGTGAAGAACAGTTTCCTAATACTCAGCAGTAATCCTGACCATAAATTTAAGGGAAAAAATACTTAATCTTTTTCTCTTGAATTTTTCTTAAATCATGTATCATGTTTCCCCCACCCCATTTCTACAGTATTCCCAGTTTCATATACTTAGACCAAAGACACTTCCCAAAAGCTGGTGTACAACGTCTTTATATACACTACAAATTCATATTACCAGACTATAGTCAGACATTGAATATATAAATAACTTTGCAAACTATTTACAGGTTTTAAACTAACCAAGTTCTAATCAACCGACACTCTTAAGGCAAATTCATTTGCATGACTGGTTGTCTGGCCTTTCAACATTTCTCTCCCCTCCCCAGCTCCCCAAAATGATAAACATGAAATTGAATTACCCCCTGCCTCTGTATTGACACAATTTTTTGCATGGAGAAATGATCTAACTACTTATGAACTTTCCTCAAAACAAGGAAAAATGTATAGAAATGCATTTCTGTGTTTCTGTGTCAAGAAAATTATTAAGGTGCATACCAAGAAGTGGAAACACTAATGTCTTAAAACAACATAATTTTTGTATGCACTTGACTAATGGATTTGGAAATTTGGGAAAAGCATCAGTTTAAAGCTGCACAACCCTTTTTAGTACTATGCATTTATAAGCTCATGTGATATAAAACCTGAAGAGCTCAAAGGGATTTTCTTTAAGAGGTGACACGGTGCAATAGAAAATGCAGCAAAGAGTGGATTTTCAAAGCATATGTTTAACTACACCAGAATTTTTCTCTTGTACGATATTGCTGTGCAAGATACTATTTCAAGGGGTTCTGCAGATCTTGCCAATCCTCACACTGGAATAAAAATTGGCCATTTTGAATAGTATCTGTTTGTTACACCGTTGTATTTTTAAGTGCAATCACAGTGCAATCCCTTCTGTCAAATGCATGACTGAAGCAACCAAGCATATTCTGGTGAAGTAGACAGGATTCACATACCAAACGTGCTTAGTGCCTTCCTTTAAGTCCCAATCATTACTTTGTTCTTACTATTTTTCCATGCCCTGATTAGGTCTTTGTTTGGAAGTAATTAGCTACTGTGGTTTGAAGGATTTGGGAACAAAGCAGAGACTTTATACTGAACGCAGAGGTTATCTCCAACAGAGACAAAAAGTGGCAAGTTATCGATTAGCTTTATATTTAGAAGCATCCCTTGGTTCACTGCTAGGATTGCTCCAGTCATCTGCTTCAGGTGTGGTCTTGTAGTGTCGCCAGGCTGACTTATTAAAAACTGGAAGTCTTTCAAATGATTCACTTGAAAGGGCCTATGGAAAAAACAAAAGTGGTCGTAAGAGATCATGAGAGACACCAGGAGCCAGACCATACTGTGGAGAGTTCTACAGTTACAACTTCTGTATAGAACAAGTGTCTCAATTATCAAGGTCACAACACTGTTCTGAAAATACTTAGGCTGTGACTAATCACTCTCACGATAGCCAAAGTACTAATCATAGTAAAAATTAAAACAAAATAACAACAGCTTAAAATATTTCCCTTATTTCCAGGTCTACACAGAGAAAAAGGAAAAAAGTTCTGGTCAAAAAAATTTTAGGGAGATTTGCCATTGACACTGGGCACTTTAAACATTTTCCTTCTCCAGCAAATTCAGACTCAGTCAACTCACTGATCTGTGAGGGATGATCTAGTTCAAGCCATTAGTATGCCCTTTTTTCTCCTCTGAGAAAGACTGCACCTTTTTCCTCCACATATATATGCACAGGACTAAACCCATGAGAAACTGAAGTTAGCAGAGTTAGCACAACTCACTCCAGCCAGCAAGGCACAGTGACAACACTAAATCAATAACCTGCACATGAGCTATAGGCTATATTCTTTTAAATTCCCCGATAAAATTCAAGAACTTTGTTTCAACCTTAAGCCTCTGAGTAGCCTTAGATCTCAAGTATTAGTGCTAGCTTAACACCTACAGTTTCTGCTTTTAGGATTTATATTTAGATAAAATATAATGAAGATAGCAATTAGAGATTTGAAAAGAAGTTGAAGAGTGAAAACAAAGAATGTTCACTTATTCAGCCCATTATAAACTATCAAATTGCACTGCTAGCTTAAAAAAGGGTAAAATTCATACCTTCAAATAAATTACAGCATCTGAACCAACACCTTCCATCGAGTAGAGTTTAAGGTCACCTTGAAAGTACCTAGCGTAGAGACGAGAAATTGGCAAGCCATAGCCAAACCCAGCCTACAAAAACAAGGAAACAAAAGGGAAAACATAGTGGGGAAGTTAAAAAAAAAAAAAAAAAAAGGCAACAGATCACCTTAATCATTTATAAAACAGGGAAAATTATATCAGAATCCTTTATTTGGACTACGTTGTCCATTTTCCATTTTCTCAAAGACATGTAACATACAACATATGCCTTCCATCCTCAAGGCAAACCAACTATGCCTGGAATTATTGTTCTTAAGCATTGCCACACTTAAAAGACTACACAAGAAAGCCAGAGACAACTCTTCTTACTTCACCTGGGTGACAGGAGTGATTGCTGATACCATATTACTACAGAGACTGGAAGACTATTGCAGAAGCCTACATAAAAAGCAATACAAGGCAAATAATCCTTACCATCCTTACCTATCTAACAAAAAAGATGATTATTTCACAGCACTGAATGACCTACTGAGACCCTGTGCAAACCATGCAATTTTCAAGAGCACAATACAAGATACAAATTTAATTCTAAATTTACATCACTAATATTCACAACCATAGTGCAAGAAGGTCAACAAATGGCACTTTCCCCAATTCACTCTCATCAGAAAAAGGTTTAAAAATCAAGCCTCTCTCATTGCATCCAGGGACTAAAATTGTAGTCTACACATCATCTCTCTTTCAGGTGACTGGATACGTGCCAAGAATCACAGTGGCTGATTATTCACCTAACATACACAGATTATTCAGGACTACCCAGAATAATAAAGGAAGGATTTCAGACATGTATGTCCTTATTTTCAATGGCTTGTAGGGCAATGGAGTAATACAACTTTCCTGTCGGGGTGGACTACAAGAAGAATTAGACACCTAAAGTTTTCAGACAAGCAGTATAAGCATTCCACTATAATATTTTTAACAAAGGCAACCTGACAGATACTACATACCATGTCCTGAATCTTAAAAGCTCTAAAATGATACAGTAAAGAGAAGGCTAAGAAGCAGGACTTGCAGGCAAAACACATGCCACATATGTGGTCTGACTTTCTAAGCCACCCCTTGAGGGAGGGGTGAACATGAAAGAACTTTGCATTACAGTATCCATCAAATTCTCTTGCTGTCACTACCACCTCTACAGTAGTTTCCAACCTCTTTGCCTCGTTTCTTCACAAGTCTACATTTAATAATTTTAAATTTGTTAAGAGTTGCTCACACCGATGACTGTAATAGTTCTGAGCAAAACAAGAAAGCAAAAAAGACCAAAGATGCCCTTTTCTACTCACACTGCTCATCATAGTTCTTAGTGTCCATTTCCACAGTTTAAACAGATGCTTAGCAGCACTTTTTTAACAGTAAGCTTAAAAAACTTAATTCTCAAAGACTTCCGTTAGAGACACAGGCATCATTTTCAAACATCTCATCTTGAAACTAGATGCATTTCTTTATTATCCTCTAAAAACTTGAAGTTATATGAAAGAACTAAAAAAAAAAAAATAAATTCCTTGTATCCTTTCTGAAGGCCAGACCATAAATACATTACAGAAACTAAAAAGCAAAACAACCAAAAGGCAAACTATAGATAGTGCATGTCCCCCAGGAACAGTTCAAGTAAAGGGCAGCATCAAACAATCCTGAAAAAGTATTATACTTTGCCTCTCTACAGAACTACACGTCCTTAACCCATGCCCAAATTGTGTTTGTCTCCTACTCCTTCCTGGAAAATCTTTTTATGCTCTGTGTTAACCCACGTAATTATTTCACACTGCCTGCTTCCAAAAATTGCCTGTCTGTCTCTTCTCTATATTGTCTTCAGGGTATTTTCCAAAACAGATAACTTACAAGAAATATGAAGACAATGGATCCCATATGAGCACTGTGTTAAGGCAAGACCTTGCAAAAAAGTCTATTTTGCAGAAGATAATTAACAAGAAGTGCTTATATACATCTGTGCTTGACCCAGAGGACAGAATATAGACAATGATAGTGCATCTGTCCTGAGAATGGAAAGCTTTTTAGAGCAAATTTCTCATTAAGTATTACAGTATGCATTATACAAATCCAAAAATTATTACGTTTCTGTGTTAGTGTCTACAGGTTTAATTAAACCTAATTTAACCCACACTGCTCCTACTATAAACAAATGCTGCAAGAGAGAATCATTAAATTCTCTGAGAAAATCTAATTATGATTATACATTACCATGTGTTCCTAATGTTTCCACTATGGGTACAGCAGTACAGATGAACCCAAGACCTGCCAGAATCTGAATGCTGCCATGGTAACAAGGTTTCTCAGCAGTTTTTAAGCAACATTTGCAATAAAACTGAGAAACAATTTTCACCAGTCGACAAAAAGAACCCCTCTCCTCCACTTCCCAAATCCATGAATGTTTCATAAACCAGACAGAGGATCATAAAAAGGGAGGAGAGTGCTAAAACAGAAAAATACATCTGTTTACACTGCATTGCAATTTAGTTTATTAGTGAAGAATGATATAAGCACAGACCTCCCCTACCTTCTAGAGCACTGTAATTCTTAAGTAGGTTTGGTCTTCAACCAAATAAAGAAACTCTCCTTCTGTAGCAACTCTGAAGGACACTTACGCAGAACCTTTCTGATAAAGAATTTTTATTTCTAGAATGACACAAGGTATAGCATTATTGTTTTCGTTACTGGACCTGGGAGATTAATGCGTAACACATGAAGCTTCACTGCCAAGTCCTTTTTCCTCTTAGAAGAGAGCTATGCTAGTTCTTGACTTTCCTTCTAAACACACACATATAAATAACAGAGCTGAACAACTCTTCTCAACATTCAGTCATCAGTCAGACTCACAGGGCAAAAGCTGCCAGATTTGCAAGAGGGAGATACTTTGTAGGTCTGACTACAGTGACATACAGACTGAAGAGGAAAACAAGGCCTGAAAATGGGTACAGTAGAAGAATACTAAGTATAAATCACACAGAATCAAAGTAAGCAGCCTTGAAAATGAGGAAATAAACACAGGAATGAATTGCTAAAGATGCAACAGACAAAAAAAAAGAATAGTGTCAATCTTAAGATGAACACATTTTACAATCAGAGAGCCACAAAGGAAGAGTTATTTTAATAGTGAGAGCCACAAAGGAAGAGTTATTTTAATAGTGAATACAACTGGTAATCAAGGTATAAGTTTATAGTGAGAAAAAGGAAATCTTTGTAGGCTGATATAGTAAATTGCTGATTAAAAGTGAGATGGAACAAAGGCAGATTATGAATCAGGAAAGATTCTACCATTCTTGACATAAAGAAAAAAAATTATATTTGAATTAAGGCCTGTTCCCTATCACTCATCCCATTCAAGATTTTCTGTGAAAAAGCAAAAGTTTGAAACACGTTACACTAACATGTGTTGTAGAGGCAGGAGCTGTGACAAATTAATACCAAGACACAGAACTGTGTTTCACACCCACCAGGGTGGCATCAAACACTGGGCAATGCAGTACAGTAGCATGCCACTGTGGACCAAGACAGTAACAAAGACCTCATGCTAAAAATCTAACAGGAAAATTATTTCTGAGCCAGTCTGAACTGCTTTCACCATCAGTTCACTGTTAATTATTTTACATCAGTAAGTCAAATACTCCCTCTGCCACATTTTTTTTAGCTGCCTGAAGACACATCAAGCAGAGAAGGATCATTAGGGAAAAAAAAAATCACTTAAAAACATGCTAGGAGAGAGTCTCTCTAAATAGGGAAAGGAAATAGTGAAGGGAAACATAAAACCAGAGTAGTGCAAAGGGACATTTAACTATGTATTGCAATTGCTTACCAAAGGCACAGCTCTCGAGGGCTCCAAACTAGGCCTGGGTGCTGTTGAGTACATGTAGTTAAACAATCTGTCTATTTTTCTTAAAGGTACACCTCCGCCTTGATCACTTATCTAAAGAATGAAAAGGTAAGAGGTTTTCAACATTATGTTCAGAAAAAAAACCCTGCAAAACTCAAGCAGCATTATCTAATTTAGAAATGGTAAAGAAGTGACTAAGGACTCTGTGTATGTCTACTTTAAAAGAAGGAGGCTGTGGGGTAATCTCATTGCTCTCTACATCTTCCTGAGGAAGGGGAGAGGAGGTGCTGATCTCTTCTTCCTGGTACGCAGGGGCAGGGTGCATGGAATTGTTCAAAACTACATCAGGGTAGCTTTAGACTGGACATTAGGAAGCATTTCCTTACCAAGAGGGTGGTCAAACACTGGAACAGGCTTCCTAGAAGGGTGGTCAATTCCCCAAGCCTGTCAGTGACCAAGAGGCATTTGGACAGTGCCCTTCCCAACATGCTTTAACTGCTGGGCAGCCCTCAAGTGGTCCAGCAGTTGGAACTGATGCTCATTATAGAGGTCCCTTGCAACTGAAAATATTCTATTCTAGAAAGGCATCAAGCTGTTAGAGAGCACCCAAAGGAGAGCTGAGATGATGGTGAAGGGTCTGGAAGGGATGAGTTATGAGGAGTGGCTGAGGTCACTAGGATAGTTCAGTTTGGAGAAAAGGAGGCTGAGACATGACCTCACTGCAGTTTACGACTTCCTCATGGGGGGAGGAGATGGAACTGGTAGCTATTTCTTCACTCCTGCGACTGAAGACAGGACTTGGGGAAATGGTCAGAAGCTGATTTAGGGGTGTTTTAGTTTATATATTGGGAAAAGGTTTTTCACCCAGAGGACAGCTGAGCAGTGGTACAGGCTCAGCCCAGGGAAGTGGTCACAGCTCCAAGCCTGCCTGAGCTCAAGAAGCGTTTGGGTGACGCTCTCAGGCAGATGGTGTGACCTGCACAAGGAGAGGAGTTGGACTTGGTCATCCTGAGGGGTCCCTTCCAACTTGTGTATTCTATGATCTATGATAATATGAGGCAAGTGTCAGAAGTGATACAGTAATCTCCCTTTTCAAATTGCAAGCCATACTATGCTAAACCTAATAAGTTTGTAAGCTACATATTAGTTTTAGGCATTTACCTTAATAGACAGATCTTCTTTCCCCAAAGTGACTAAGGTTTTGATTGATGGATAGCCTTCTCTCTTACCTTCATGCAATTCCACTGTAGCTCTCATTGAATTCTGAAGATACAAGAAAAGTGTCTTTGAATCTAATTTTACCACATATGCTTTTTGTGACAATTTAGAATCATATGTTTATCATAGAATACCATAGAATGAACTTGCATTTATTTTGAGAATCTAGATACTTTGTCCTATGTTTGTATACAAGACAGAAAAGGCCATATTTAAAACAAATCTGAGAAGTGCTTTCAAGTCAATGAATTGCCCAGTTAAACTTCTACATCAGAATTCCATTATATATACTTTTATCTATTTGATATCAAGTCTGAGAATATAAAGCAATTTTTTTTCTGCATGAAATCAAGTAATATATAAAAGGGATTACAAGATCCTTCACCTCCACCTTGCAGAACACCAATAGTGATGTTCACCATAGAAAACAAGCTTTGATTTTCTCAGCCTGGGTCAGAAAATCTATCAATCTGACTTTACCGTATCTATTAACAGAATTCCACTGCTAGTCCATCACAGATTACCATTAATTATAACTACAACTTACTGTTTCATGACTTGTACCAAAACATACCCAGTAGTATTGTACAAATTCTCACCTGTTCTGCCTTAGAACTGATGTTAAAAATGGCAAAACAGGGGAATATTTAAGTGAACATACTTGACAAATCTCAGAAAAAAACAGCTAAATCCAAAATACCATTATTTAAGGCTTCTCTCTCGTGAAACACATTTTTTCCTCTGAATTTCTAGTGTTCAATTGCACCACCTAGAGACCACTTACATTACTCAAAAGCATACAAGAGCTCTGACATGTTCCACTATCACTCTTGTTCCAGTTATTAAAAAAAGGTAAATAAAAACAAAGCTTACAAAAATTGAAAAGTAATGAATATGTCATCTGTGCAAAAATAAACTACCATAAGTGTTTTAATTTAATCATCTGAAAAAGCACAAAGGGATAAGTGGAAAAAAACAAATTTTAAGTACACAAAGGCACAAGGAACTGTAAGCCTAGGTTTCAAGAATTTCAAACCCTCCTCACTTGTTTAAGAATAAATGTTATTTCAGTTTTCCTTTCTTAAGCCTAAGAGTTGTAACCAAAAAGAACCTCCGTTTCAACAGTAATCTAAATTCACAACTCCCTTTGAAACATTAGCAAGTGCAACCTACCTTGAATAATTCAAACAACATATGAAACAAATGAGAAGGTACATAGACTACTTGAATAGGCTTGTCTGGAGCTTTAGCTAAAAATAAAAATAAAAATAAATAAATAAAAGCAGCAATTTTTTTCTGAACAGTATTTTGTAGCATTTCTATTAACTGGAATAACATGGAGCTTTAGACAGAGACAAGTTTTTAAGCATATTCTAATTTTCCAAGGACAAGATTAGTTCCATGAAGTAAAACCAAAAAATCAGTTGTTATTATTATCACATGAAATAGCACATTTTAATGATAATTTTCAAAGAAATCTATTATGTTAGGTATGAAACTTCACTAACCAAAGTATGGTTTTATACTAAGAGAATTTTCCCACTTAAATGGGAACATTTTTTCTTAGAGCACACATTATTTAAGCATATTTGCAGCATAAAAAGACTCTTAAAATTAAAAAATTCACTGTTTAGATATTCTACAAGCACTTACATATTTTTCCTCATTTAAAACATAAAACACAAAGTATACATAAACCTTTTCAAAACAGATTTCAAACACTATCATACTTTCCTTATTCCAAACCATAACTGAATTTTTTGTCCACTGTCATCCTGCTATTTTGGCAGAGGTTTATGGCTTAGCACAACTGCTCTGGCAGGAAGCAAGACAGCTGCATTTAATATATTCCAGGTCAGTTTTGATGCTGAAGATGCAATCATCCCTGAACATTCAAATACCTACTGGCATGAAGTAATACAGTCACAGCTTGTCACACTCAGTAGTGGTTCAGATTGGAGAAAAATCTCTAAATGCCTGCTTTAGAAATTGCAAAATGAACAGTGGAGCCAACTTCTTCCTTTTTGGCACTGAGGGCTGCTAGCAACGCCACTTACTACTTTAAGAGACACAGTAGTGAAAACTCCTAGGAAAACAGGACCACAACAATGCTCTACACAGTATCAAGGAAACTTGATCATTTATCATGTTAGTTTTGTCAGAAAAGTTAAGTTCTTACTTAAGTTCTCTAATGCATCACCAAAGCCAAGGCAAACAGATTCATACTTGTTAGAGGCATGGAGTGCATGTGGAAAACATGGTATGGCTGTTCTCGTGAGGTAATTTGCAAAGCTGTTTTCCTCATGGTGCTATTAAGCTACTCTAAAAGAAAGAAATTTCTTTCCTTTTTTTTTTTTTTTTTAATGAGATTCAGCAACTTGTTTTCTCTGCTGTTGTGTCTTTTCACTTAGGCTTTTCATGTAGCACTCAGTACTTTCACCTCTAAAATCACTCAGATGGGAGAAAGTTGGGTCCTGTGATTTCGGGAGAGGGGTTTGTTGGTAGTAATTTGTCAGTGTTGGCAATATCACTTGGGTAGAGAAGTATTTCTACAATATTAAGTAGTATTTTGAGGAACCTATGTTCCCATACACTTAGCACTCTCAATTTTGAGTATTAACTGTTTTGAGACTTTTGCAATTTTTCTGAAGTGGGGAAACATCTTAGTCTTACATTTTGACAGCTGCCCAAAATCTGTGAGAGTACCACTCAATGATTTAACATAAAAGAATAATCTCTTTTGTCAATAGAAATTATGAACAAAAATAAGTCAATACACTGAAAAGGACTCTGATCTGTTTTGTAGCATTCGATTTTCACCTTTGCTATAAACTTGAAGCAAATTTCATCAGAGAAGTTTGTAACAGGACTTGAACCATAGACTATGTAAGAAAGGTTTCTAATTTCCTGTCTCAGAGAGAAGACCTTGCTACTGGTAAAGGGAGTGACAGTGGATCATCCTTCAAAATGAAACTAATTTCAGCTCTACTATAAGATTACTCAGAAGACAAGTGTGTTCTTCCATCCAGGCTATGAGTATTCTTGACCACTTTATTTTCCATCAAGTGACAGTGAACTCAGCAAATAACACTGCTTTCAGCATCAAGTAAACAAAAATGTCATTATGATAAACTTTAATTCAGGTGCTCAAATGGACACGTTAGGAGAAGAAAACTAAACTCTGCATACAGGACTGAAAAGTTCAAAATTTTAATTTACAATTAATTATCAAGACAAGAAATAACAGATATTAGAAATGTGTGTTCCTACATATACCATTTCAATAAATTTCAGAATTACCATTGAATTCTTCAACTTCCAGATCAGGTGCCACTGTATAGTACTGTTCACATAACATCTTAGCTGTTTCATAAGCATCTATAAAACAACAGAACATTGACTTATCAAAATCATCTAGAGACAAAGTTCATTCTGTAAGTGAATGATTACAAGCAGAACACTCAGTTTAGTAACTAGTTTACAAGCATGGCTTGTATTCATGCTAATGGCAAGTATTCATGCTGATGTCTTTCTATCTGTATGCATACGGCCCATTTGTCAAGAAAGGGCAAATTTTATTTAAAGCTCCACAAACAAAAGCAGATTACCAGAGACAAGCTATTTTTCATCTCAGTTCAGGGCTTGAAAACCACAAGAGTGTAATTTTAGGCTGACCATAATATCTACTTATTTGTGATGTCTTGTTTAGTGTTTGTTCTTTCTTTCTCAACTAAAAAAAGGATGAGATTGCAACCACAAACTCAGTTTTTCCAAACATGATATGGTTTAAAATAGTTAGCTTTCAAGATCAGGGAAAGCTGGAATCTTTTAAGACTCTTCATTCTTTCCTAGAGAATTAAAAAAAGAAAGTTTCCCCACCATAATCTAACTTGGGCTTTGTGCACTGTCAAAATGCAGCAGGAAAGTTTAAGCTTTTAAGTTTAATTTTTTTTTATTTTTTTGAGTGAGATTTCTTAGTGGTTCTAAATATCCACTGGTACCTTATCTGCAAAAATGTTTTAGAAAAAAGCCACAATTGCTAGCTTAAAGAGAAACACCAAACTCAAAATTGTCTAACTACATAGCTTAAACTACCTTAATGAGAGCGACTTCTTCATAGTAAGTGTGGGCTAAGAGCAAGCACATAAACAGATAGGCAGTTCTGCAAACAGAAATTTGCTAAGATACCATAACAGTTGCATTTGACCTCACCCCACATGTATCTTCATCCTTTCCAAAGTGACACCAGAAAGCAAAAACAGTGCCCAGACTCAGAGCTATGTGACAAACACAAAGAAATTAAAATCACTAGTCCCCAGAAAGAGATGGTTATCTATAACCTTCTTTCTTCAGGGTGTCTATCAAAATAATTTATAATAAACACTGTTATCTGTTAGAAAACAAAACCAAAACCCCAAAACCAACCAACCAAAAACAAAAAACCCACAACTATCAGTTGTTCTGACATCTGCAAGGCTGGACATATCACAAGGCTGACACAAATGCCTGACGTCTAGTAAAATGGAACTATCAACACTGGAAATGTTCTTGATCAAGTCCTGGGAATGTCTCACTAAATCAGGTATCCATTAGGAATCTTCTTTGTCACGATGGTCAGCTCCCAAGACTTTCTAAAAGGCTTCCATCATTAACAAATAAAATGTGCCCTAATAAAAAGATAAAATCCCACTTAATATCTAAACTGCACAGGGAGCCTCAGCCTGTGATGTGCATAATTCAGGCAAGAATTATGCAGGTATACCTAAATCTACATGATATTCTAAAAGCAGCACAGAATTTCTGATGTTCTTGGGAGTAATCCTGTGCCTTAGAAACAAGGGGCATAAGAAGCACAGCCCCAGTCTTGACTCGTTGATCAAAAGCTGAAGATAGCAATGTAGCTAGTGTGACCATAAGGCCATCTACATGGAGAAAGGAATATGTTAGCACATTTCAAAGAGTTTCCAATCATAGAAGTGAAAACTAGGTATGGATTCAGGCTCCAGGAGTTGGATACTTACGGTGCATATAAACTTCAAGGCCTCTGAAAAGCAAATCAGAAACTACGTGGTAATAAACCCAGAGCCTCAACACACAGATGGGGATCAGATACAGCCATTGTGCAAGCCTTGAGAGAATTAAGAGGCTCTGAATAAATCCATTTAGACTTCCTAAATTTCATGTAGAACTCTCATCCATTTTCAAGAAGTAAGCACCCTAGCACCCTTGAGATGAACAGGAAGGCACCATCGTTTTATGATCCACCTGAACATACAGGTCTGAGCAAAACTGGGTCAGAGTCCATGTGCACCCTTATACTTTTACCTTCTAAAAGCCAACTCTTTGGCAGAGTACAAGAGACTGCAAAGCTCAAAGCACTCGCCATAAGCAGCAGCAAGAGGGAAGTATCTGTCAGTACATCTAAAATTCTGGCTCCCAAAACAAGTCTGGATTTGCTGTCAGCTCCAATGCTTATTGTAGGATAGTCACAGAGATAGAGATCTACCTTGGGCAGCTACAGACACAACATTTGGTGGAGCTGCTTGAAATAAGAGATGTCTGTTAAAATAATTTCGCCAATGTCTGAAGGGCACACAGAGCTTGTAGCTGCCACCTAAGTGCCAAAAACAACATGTTAACTCTGACAAATTGCTCAGATTTTGCTCAGAACATTTGGGAGCTAGCACAGTATACAGTATGTAAATTAACCCCTTCACCATTCTACAAAGAAATGGCCTCTATCACCCTGACTCTAGACAGGCTCTGTCTTGAAGGACATTGTTTCTTCAAAAAACAACACTGAATCTGTTTATGATGCCCACATTTTACCAGTGATTTCTTCAGCTCTGGAAGATCTGGTTTAGGTAGTGACTTGAAAACTGGGCTGAGCACCTTCTCACACTATGCTCTGCTCTGTCAAAGGCAGCAAGTATGAATTCGATGATCAGTATAGATTCAAACACTGCTCTTAGAAGCAATATCTAAATAAATGACACAACTGTAAGAAACGAGATGCTGAGGTCAAAGTGAAGTAACATCAGTCAAAAGAAAACTGCTGAAAAAAGGTCACCTTGGAGCCAAAAGGAGCTAGAAGCCAAAAAGAAACCTTCATAAAAGTAAAAAGTATCTCCATCACAAGGCAAGCTATCGTGCAAGTCAAAGTGTGACATATGAAAGGTCTCCCTCTTCACCAGAGGCTGAGAGTAAAGGGGAGAAACACATTCTTCTCCTCTTGCAGCTGCACAAACAGCAGTGAGGGTGGAATTCACTCCTACAGCAAGACCTATATTTGTAAACAGATACACCCAGAGTCTGAACCTTCAATAAACAAGTTCTTTTAGCAGACAGCATTGCCTCATGCCTACTTACTAACATTCTGGAAGTATATGAACAACATTAAGCAAACAGGAGTTCTAATGGAAATGCCAGATCATTCAGGTACAACCATCACAGACATGTCTTCTGTATAAGGGAGAAATGTCTGGGATACGTTCAGATGCACATAGCAATGGGGAGTTTCACTGGGATATCTGTACACCTAAGGGCATTTAACTCAAAGGCCTAACTAATCAAATTGGAAATTTTCACTTACTCTCATTCTTCTTTACTAAGCAAAGGAAAAAAAAAACAGTACGTAAAGAACCCATTTCTAACAATTGTGGGGAAGAAAACATCTAATTTTATCAAAACACCTACATATTTAATCTGATTTATATAAAGGACAAGCTAGTTATTTTTAAATTCTTAGTTTTCTTAGTTGATAACAACATTTGGTATGTTAACATACCAAAGGTTTCCCCATTCTCATGGAGACATTAGAAATTCTCAATAAACCTATGGCTTTATTGTGAGCAACCACAGAACTTTTTTTTTTTTTAATTAAAAGAATTCAAATTACCAGTCTTTTGTATATCAGTAACACTAATGCATATTTTAAGTCAGGGGTGTATGTGCTTAAATCAACAGTAATATTAACTTCATCTTACCTTTAACCACCTCTGCCACATTACAATTAGGATCAATGCTTCCAATGTGTTTGGGATGAGCAGGATTAATATCTCCACCAAAAAGGAGTGCTAAAAGAAAAAGCAAATGGCAGTAAATTGCCTATTACACTTGAGGCATCCCAGAAAGCTTAAATCTGATGGTATCTGAAACATATTTGACAGCACATCGTTTTGTGAAAAGATACTTTTTTTTTTTCCTTTTTAGTAGCTAAGGCTAGTTAACACAGAAATAGTGGTATGGGAGGATTAAGATGAAAACTTACATTTTCAAATGGATTATCAAAAATTAGATAAAGCCAAAATGTAAAATGCCTCATACATACCATTATGTCAGAACAGAAGCACTCACAGCAATGAAAATGTTACAACAAAAAAGGACTAAGGAACTGTAAGACATTATTAAAAGGCTTTTACACTGAGCTAAGCTGCAATTTCACAGTTGGCACAGAAGTCTCACTCAACTTTATCCCCGACTCTTAGCAGTATGCTCCCCATTCCCTCCTCTGCACAAGGGTCTGGCATTCAGCCAGATCTTCACTGAGAGTTTAGCTCTCAAAGAAGTAAAAAGGTTTTACACTTCTTTTGCAGAAGTGATTTTCTGCTAATGTAGCAAGTTAGTCAGCTCTTATATGAAACAGATGTAGTATGAGGTGAGCAAAAGACAAGATCTGAAAGCTTTTCCCAGTCCAGTCATGGTGAGCTAAAACACTGGCACACTGCACTGTAAGAAACAGTCTGTCAATAACATATGAAACAAATGCAAACTACATAAAAACCTGCTTCTGCATTCTGCTTTCCAATTGTCTTTTTCATCAGTGGTTCAAGATTAATATTTGCCATGACAGATAGATCATTAACATTGCTAAGCACAGAGGAATTGTACAAGGTTAATTGAACGTCAAGCATGTAAGTGGCTTTAAATTCCCATCAGTTAAATAAGTGTCCATGGGTCATTTAGGTTAAATTAGAAGTTTAATATTTTAGAACTAGTTCAAATACTGGCCCAATAATTTTATTAGGACAATGTTTTTACCTATTGCTAAAACTCTTCAATAAGAGCTTTTAACTTAACATGGTTTTATGACTGTTATTTGTCCAGGTCCAAGTAAAGAATAAGCTGCCTATATATCTAATTTTTGTGCTATTGCCACATTAGATTTTTTGTACATACACAGCAAGGCATTTGCTAATCACAGAAAAGGTTACTGGTAAGACAAAAATTGCAGTAAAATACCTTAAGCTACAGTACTCTAGTATCAACATTATCTGTAGTATACCACAATTTCTAAGAGCTCATGAAAGCAGAATACTGGGTAGAGAACAAAGCTCTAGAGCTAAAAGATACCAAATACACTAAAAGAGATCACACGATTTTCCTTAACTTCATACAGATCACTTTCTGCATGATTGCACATACTGGTTAATAGGAGCTGTAACTCCTTTCACTCTGGAATACAATATTAAAAAGTACATTTATTAGTAACAAATGAAACAGAACCTAACAACAAAGGATGACTAATTCTAGTACTTATTCATTAATAGTGAATAGGAAATAGGGGGAGACAAGGGATATAACTTTAAACTTAAGTAGAAATACTCAACCTCTTTAGAAGGCAAGAAAGTCTAGATAGCTTTCTGAAAAAAACAACAAAAATATATATAGTGCATAACCCATTCAAAATTTATGGCATCCTTGCATTTAAGTACAAAATATATGTCGGCTCTAGAAACTATACTGAGAAATTTGTGAGCAGAGAGCTACAGCAACTCTACTACTATCTAAAAATACTTCATCTACCACTGTGCAAGCTACCTCTGCCAGCAGGATTTTAAAAAGTGACAGCCATGCTGACAAAGCCTGATAATACTAGAAGAAAGCATACTGGTGGTTTGGATTAATTTCTGTAACTGTGAAATACCAAATTAAGCAGTTGCCAGTATACATTTTACTATAATTAGCCCAGTATATTAAGAATTAGTCATTAGTCTGAGGGGAATGAGGGGAACAAAAAACACCACCAAACCCAAAACAAAGCTATGGTTTCAGATTTGCAACAACTAATGAGTTACCAAAGATGAAAAAAGCAATTACTTACTGTGTTGGTTAATAAGCATACGGAAAGAGATGCGGTTGGTGTAGAATCTATCTAGAAAATACTGGATGTTACTGCTAACAAATGGATCAAAGCCATATTTTTCCTTGTATTCAATCACCCCTTGTGCCATGGTTGGAACCACATCGTTGTGTCTGTTCCTGACTTTAATTAAAACATCTAAAAAGCTATAGGAAACAAAATTAGAAACAAATTGTTAGAAGTATAATTAAAGTGAGTCTCTTGCTTCTGTGTTCAACTCCCCATAGCACAACCATTTTATCTATTTACTATCCCTCCCAGTCAACAACAAAAAAATACTAGAGGAACTAGGAAAAAAAATAGCAGTAGCTAAACAAAGCCATTTAAAGCAAAGTACTTGGTCACAGAATCATACGGGTTGGAAAGGACCTCAGAGATCATCAAGTCCAACCCTTAATCCACTACCACCGTGGTTACCAGACCATGGCACTGAGTGCCACGTCAGTCTCTTTTTAAAACCTCAAGGGACAGAGAATCCACCCTGGGCAGCCCATTCCAATGCCTGATCACCCCCTCTGTAAAGAATTTTTTCCTAATATCTAACCTAAACCTCCCCTGGCAGAGCTTGAGTCCATGCCCTCTTGTCTTACTGGGAGCTACTTGGGAGAGGAGACCAACCCCCCCCTGGCTACACCCTCCTTTCAGGTACGTCTCACTCACAAGATCTGTGAAATGCATAGGGCCTCAAATGAAATTATTCCTCCCCAGAATGCTCCTTTAAATTAATGTGTCTTTTTCTTCAATGAAGAATGAAGATTTTCTTGTATTGCAATCATACTCTCAGTCCCTGCAACTAAGAGTAGCTGGGACAGTGGAAAGTCAGGATAAACAACCTGACTGCCCTTCACAGCTTCCTGAGAAGTTTTACACTTCATACTTTCTTTCCAACATCTCAGTCCGTGTAATGTAACTTCTGAATGCATTTCCTTTACTTTGCATCGATTCTGGTACACTTTAGTATCAGGATACATATTTACTATCAGTGTGGCTCCTGTTCAGTTTCCTTTTACACCGCTGGATGGCAGAGCGCATACAAGGCTTCTCTGAAGGGCTCCTCGGTAGCTCGAGTTGTTTTAGGACATCACTTCCATTGCTTTTAACAAGCACCTGTTAACAAGCCCTCACTTTGAAACGGCTCGAAGGTTTTATTGTTTCTCAAGCACCTCAATACCTGTGATCTTCGAAGTGCTCCTTTCTCCCCCCCATGCAAACTCAAAAATTAGAAATATTAATTTTTAATAACTCTCTAAAGCCTAGACATGGAAAGCCTGTCCTATTTAACTCTGATACTCTCTTTGAATTAGTATTAAAACCACAGTGATTACATGATCTTCCTTTAAAAAAGAACACAGTGAAGTGCAGCTTTGAAAAGAAAGCACAGCTGGGATACACATTCAGCTACGCCTACATCTGCAGTTCTGAAGATCCTTCAAACAAACAAACAAAAACTAACATCAACAGCAAAAAATACTCAATACAAGGACCACTTGAAAATAAATGTATTAACTTTTATCAAAAGTACAATATACACCAGCTAAGGAAGGAATCATAGAATTATTCAGGTTAGCAGGGACCTTTAAAGGTCATCTAGTTCAATCCCACTGACATAAGCAGGGTAAGAACATTAAGAGCACCAAAACTGGAAAAGAATACCAGTTAGCCACCCCATTGAAAGCAGATGCTTCCTTTTCATAACGACTTAGCCAAGACAATCATTTGATAGATACCAAACCATTATTATCCAGTGATTTTTGAAATTATTTCTCCCTCTCTACAGAGCCAGGTCAACAGGAATGTAGGCTTGATTTTTATCAGTTTTTTCACCACTCTCACCACCAGTTTTAGCCTGTGTGTTAACAAATAGTTCAGTGCCTTTCAATACTATTTTGTTGCACAGAAAAGGTGAAGTTTTAACTGTGTAATTCCCCCCCTCCAAATACTATCATACTAGAACACTACTGTTCTAGTACTTAATGATCTTGCTGATTTCCTGTTGGACAGGGAAGAATTTAATGCTTAAAAGGTTTGTAGACTCTTTTTATGTTCAGTAACTCTTGATTCTATGTAATCTGTAACCACTGAGATCCGATGTTAATCTTTGAGACAAGACTAGGGTGGCTGTTCTCTCACCCTGCTTCTTTGTTTCAGAGCAACAAGACACTGGCTAAAAACAACCGAAAAGCAACACATTTCAAAGAATTTTCAACACTCTCTACTAACTGCTATTTGCTGACAGCTTTGGTATTTGTTTTTAAGTATCTGTTATCCACAATACAAATACAACAAGGTGCCTACACGTGCCAAGAGGGCAAACTCTTTACCGACAGCCCACTATACCGAAGTGCTTAAATGCACAGAGCATGCCCAGGACAGCCAAGGTGGCTGGGAGATCTACCTGCTATAGACAAGCAAATCATAACTGAAGCTTAGTGTGCCAAAACACACAACAAAGGAATTCTTCATTACTCCAGTGATGAGACAAACCCCCTGTTCCATCTTTTAAGGTAACCAAGTTACTCAAGTGCTTCCATCGAGCAGATGCTTTTAAAGGACCAGTGAAGTATACAGGCACCTTTCAAAGCATCAGGGCAAAAATCAAAACACAAGTCCTCAATCTTACTACTCAACTCCTTACCCCACCCCACCCTCACACACAGACACATCCCTGAAAGCCACAATGCTTTAATTGATGCTTTTATTGTGCTCAAACCGTGGGAGACCATATCAAGGAATTTTTTTAATGCCCATGGGATTAGTGGGGGGTAGGAGTGAGGGAATACTCCAGAGCTCTGAAAATTTTATTTAGCAATGACTGTTTCTTCAAAATTAAACATACTGTGTTTTCAAAACCAGAGTTACTAAATAAGGCAGTTCGTTTGACAGATGAGAAATTACTGTTTACTAAGTTTTTCCTGTGTGTGTTATCTCTGGACATACTGTCAGCTTACTACCTCAGTTGCTCTCATTTCCAGGACACTCTCTCAACACACCATCTCATAAGAGTGCCACAAAGAGAAAAATTAGCAAAGAAACTCACAAGTACAAAGAGTGGGAGCAAGTGTTACTTAAAAGTACATGTGAACAGCACGTTACAAACCCTTAAATTTTTGATAAATTACTTCAGCCTCTGTGTGTTTATCCAGATGCATGTTGGCACCATGGGAAGCTTCCAACACTTCTGCCAGCTTACACCCTCTACCAAGCATGGCCACCTTATCTTAACTCTCCTAAAATCACACTGTTTTGACAAAACTGGAAATATTTCTATCTCCACAGCTTGAAGAAAGGCATTTGTGTCACCAAAAACACAAAAGTAACCTGATCTTTTGGTGTATGCCCACACTACTGACAATAATATTAAACCAGCAACACTGTAATAATTCTTAGTAATGTCTGCTAACCAGACCAACATGCATGTAATGAAGCATCAAACCCCTTGGAACCTTTTCATCACAGAAATGGTGAGAAAAAAAATCCCTTTAAAGTATTTTAAAGGTTTTTCCCCTAATAAGTAAAATTATTTTAGCTCCCCCATCTGCCTTGTGCTGCTACCTTGATTAGCCAAAATAGAAACAGAAGTACACCTGAGCTGAAAAAAAAAAAAAGGCACTGATTCAATTTCTAAAATCAACTGGTCTGCAAGTCTTCATGGTTTTCTGAGGGCTTGAGGTAGACTCCACATTCAGCTCCAAACAAAAGCTGCTGGAGTGATAATGGAGCAGAAGCTGTTTTATCCAGGCAAATCTTACATTTTGTGGTACTAATTAAGCTAAAGGCAGAAGAGATGGGAGCCATCATGAAATCTGAATGTCATCTGATACCACTCAGGGCACTATCAAGGACAGGCATTATGTTGATCAAAGGATGAAAGGAACCAAGGGATGAAGAATGCTCCAACCCTTTCTCATTTGTTACTGTTTGCCATGTACTTGGAGTAACACTGCATCTGCTACAAGAAAAGTTCTAGTTCAAAGGACCAAGCATACCTTAAGAGTGAACTTGCACATATCCTCTAAACAAACGAATCTGGCTGTACAAAGACTATTCCTATTTAAGAATTACTAAGGATACTACCTACCAAGTCCCAGATAATAGCTCAAATTCTCTATTAAATGATACATGCTATTACAAAAAGAACAGTGTTATGGTAAACATAAATCAACTGAGGTATGTGCTTTTTTTTTTTTTTCCACCAAAAAGGAGCTCATTAACTCTGAGTTCCTGGTATTTCTTCTCTCACAATAGGGTTGAAGTAGGATAAGGCTAGACAACAACATGGAATACTGGTACAGGAGTTCAGAAATTTGCTAGTTTTATCTGTGGGTTATGACAAGATAAATGTGGATGTAATTAAGAGTATTTTGAAAGACACAGGGTGCCAGGACTATTAAAATAATCGCTAATTACAATTCAATATCCAGTTAAATGATATTATTTCAGATAGGAATAGATGACATGCAAAGAGCAGGCAAGTCATTCTGACTTTTTAATCTTAGGTAGCCTATCCAATACTGTCAAAAAGAACAAATTTGATCTTTAACCAGATAATGCATCTTTCATGTCTCCTCACAGGCCAAACTCAGTAGATGACTCCTTCTGTCAAATTACCTAGTACCTTCAGTAGTTAGGAGAAAATTCTCAACATCTTTATTATATGTACCTAATTACATGTAGTAAAATCCTTGCAAGATTTGAAAAATTTTAACAATACTGAATAAATTTTAGTATATAATACTAATACGGAGCATCTCAAATAATACTTCCAGCTGCATGAAACAACATAAGAATGCCTGTTATCCATATAGCAGAATCAGACAACTCACCTGATACTTATGAACAGATTCTACAAAAAAACCTCCAAGAAGACTGTTCATCAACCATTTAAAAATATATATATATCTTGATCTATATTGAACTTCTGAAGTCCATAAAAAGCTGAAATTCAGTTACCTAATTACAGCACACCTAAGATGGTACCAGAAGGAACATAACCAGCTTGCCTCCATTTGCACATCCAGGACATCACAGGCTTAATAGGACCTGTGTTACATTTGCCAAGTTTGATTGCCTGCCTGCAACAGCTTATACCCTCTCAAAATGCAACAGACACCCAAGTTTGGTAACTCAAACTGTTCTTCCAAATCAAGAAGTAGGAACATTAATGTTAAACTGGTCAAAACCAGAATTTATTCTATCACTGAATGGGTTGTAAATACAGAACCACAAAATGTAACAACTAGAGGTAGCTGAAAAGTTCGTCTCATTTATCCACTACAGAATAAGCATGCCTAGAACACCACTGAAAGCTGAAATCTTTTCCTGAAAGCTTCTAAAATGGAGTGCTCTACAGTCTTCTGAAATGGTTTTTGTTTTGTTTTTTTTTCCAGTCTGCTATAATACTAGAATTTGTACTTTTTGCCTGTATACAATCTCAACTTTAAAAAAAAAAAAAATCAGCCATTTTTTAGTTCTCCACCTAGAGCAACCAATCATCCTTTATTACAGTGAATTTTATTTTCTTTTTGCATGCTCAGACTTTCAGTCTCATACTTCAATCTCTTTTTTTGCCAGTCTAAACAAATGCCTTCAACATTATTCAGAGGTGGAGCTCTCCAAGCCTCTATTTTCCCTTCCTTTCACAATAATATTGTCCATGTGTTTCTTAATTTCTTAATAAATAGGACTCAGAACTGAAGACAGTATTCCAGCTTAGGACTCAAACTGAGAAAAGAGTTACTTTCCTCTTGCTCAGCAGTACAATTCACTCAGTCTGTAATCCTTTCAGATTCTTCTACAGTTCTGCCATATGGGGAATTCCATACTTGTGCACTTGTGTTTCTCTTCCATGTATTGCTTAATACTTAAAAAATAAAGTTGAAAGAATTCACAAAACATGCCCACAATGAAAAAAGTGTAACATCTAAAATGCAATACCTAATAAAACACAAACTTACTCTAGCATAACACAGCAGTTAACGTATCTGAAACCAGATAAAGACGACACCGTTTTTGCACAGCACAGGCCACATCTTGCGCAAACAGAGTTTGTTGGACTGCAAGATGTTTTATGAAACACTTCCTATAAAACACTGCTTGATCGGGCAAGATTTCCAGAGCTTAAAAAGAAATTCAAGTTTGAAAAACAAGTTACCCTAAGGAAACTAATCAAAGGAACAAAAAACCTGCAAGAAATACTGTCCTGAAACAAAGGTGACTGGTATATGGTAAACGGTAACTACAGACCTTAGTGCTGTTCGGGGTTTTTATTTGGTTTTAAGTCTCTTTTTTGTTGTTTCAAGCCTCATATTCATATGTTGCACTCTTCTTACATACATGTTGAGTTTTTAGGAAACACTCTAATGACAGTTTTAGTATGATTTTGTTGGTAAAGAAAATTGGCTAAGCATTCCCTTCTTCTCACAAGGTAGGCCAGCAGCAATAATTGGAAGTCCATTAACAAATCTTTTAGACAAAACCAATGAATGACACATTGAATGCATTACTATACATTGTATACAGTTGAGTACTAAGCTCAACCTATACTAAAACAACATTTTAGTCATAAGATCATCCATGTCGTCTTCCTAATACAGCCTTGGAGGAAGCATTTCATGACAGACTGTGTAAATGCAAATTAAACTGTTAAAAAGCACTTCCATTCCTGTATTCTGCTCCAGAATTAAGTTTAGGCCTTTGCTGCACAAATCTACATTACAAATAAGATCACTGTTATCCTATAGCACAAAACCACTTGTTGTAGACCGATTATCTTAAAATGAACTGTCACAAGAAAACAGATTACTCACTCATCCAGAACGTGAGGATCCTCAGGACTTTTATTTTCATATTCTAAAAGCTCAAGGAAACTCTGCATGTACCTAAAATAAGCAAAACCAAAAAGGAGTTAAAATACTTAAAACTAAATTACTTTTGATTCTGTTTTTTAATCTTAAGACTACAACCTCATCTGAAACAGAGGTACAGTCCAGTTGTCTGCAAAAGCTAAAATTAAGTGGGATGCTGCCACAAAGGTAAAGAAAGCAACTACAATATACTATACTGAGTTTAAAAATCTTGTTTATGATCCTATGGTCCATGATTCAGGAAAACTACTATTTAAATCATAGAATTACAAAATTGCTTGAGTTAGAAGGTACCTTTAAAAGACCATCTAAGCCAAACCCCCTGCAGTGAGCAGGGAGGGACTCTTCAACTAGATCAGGTTGGTCAGAGCCCCGTCCAACCACAACTTGAATGTTTCCAGGGATGGGAAATCCACCACCTCTCTGGACAACCTGTTCCAGTGTTTGACCACCCTCACTGTAAAAAATTTCTACCTTACACCTAGTCTGAATCTAAATGTACCCTTTTTTAGTCTAAAACCATTACCTCTTGTCCTTTCTCAACATGTCCTACTAAGAATTCTGTCCTCATCTTTCTCAGAAATCCCCTTCAGGTACTGAAAAGCTGCTATAAGCTCTCCCTGGAGACTTTTTTTCTCCAGGTTGAACAGCCCCAACTCTCTCAGCCTGGCCTCACAGGAAAGGTGTTCCAGTCCTCTGATCATTTTTGTGACCCTCCTCTTGACCTGCTCCAATAGATCCATGTTTTTCCTGTGCTGAGGACTCCAGAGCTGGACACAGTACTCCAGGTGGGGTCTCACTGGAGTAGAGTAGAAGTGCAAAATCACCTCCCTTGACCTGATGAACCAAATAAAGCTGAAGCTAACAGGAACATCACTTCTCTTTAGGTAGGTCTGTAATTTCAGGTAACTTAATTCATGCCTGGATCTTGATTTCCTGGTCATCTGCTTTGTACAGATATTCATTTGCTCCCACATTCTTCAGAGAGCAGTCCAACCTTCCTTCAAAAAAAAAAAAAAAAAAAGCTCCAGAGAACACTCCCCAAAAGTCCTACTAACAAGACTGCACCGAGCTGGTTCTACCACAGTACTCCAGCAGCGCACACCTTTCACACACTTCCAGATCTCCTCACAGTGTACCTCAGGCCACATGACAACACTCATTTTCATAAAAACACCACTCTTGCACAACACTGCTCTCTCTAATTCAGACATTTGGCACACATGAGATATTCACTGAGGCTTAGAGTCACAGAGGTACTACACAGGACATGAAGAAGATACACAGGAAAGCACCACTCAGCATGAACATAGCAGCCTGCTGTGTAGGAAACTAGTCCAGCACCAGTATAAATGCCACCACCTCAAACCACTGGGCCTCTGGACCTGAAGCACCCTTTGAAGCAGGTGCATATAGCAGTACAAATGTAGCTTTTACAGAATTGGGACCCATTTCTTGCAGTAAATCATGCAAGGTACCAACCACACACATAAAAAGTAGGGTTCCAGTGTTAACAAGAGCCATTATTCCTCTCCCTGTTTGCCTTCCCTTCACTCCTAGTTAAGCACTGGGACTTATACTAACTACGGTAACATCAGTCCTCATCAGATGAGTGTAACAGCTGTAACTCACTACAATAGTGAAAAAGCCAGTCAGACAGGCTAGTGGATTGTTTGGGGTTTTTTTTAAATCATTGTCACATATGAAAACAACTCAGCTAAAGCGGGCGTAAGAGAAAAAAATTAACCAGAAATCTTAGATAAGAAAAAAGCAAAACAAGTGACAAAGCCTTTCCCATTTCAGTAGCAGCAATCCATCAGACCAGTTCAACAGAATGGGCGATGCATCAACTCAGCACCTACAAGACTGACCCCACTTTCTGAAGCTTGGATAACTTCACATTGCAACAAAACCTCTTCTGGTAGCAGTTTTTATGTTAAATTCAACTTAAACAGGCTATGAAATTTCACCTTATATCTCGAAGCTACAGCAAAGCTTTACACAGCACTTCTGCCTATGTTACTCCCCCTGGAAGCACATACTGCCAACTCCATCCTTCATTTCATTTGCAGCCTTCTCAGGTCACTAACATTTCTCTAGGGAGACTGACATTTTCAGCACAGTAACATCATCTCTTGTCCCTCTGTGTGTTTTTTGCTTTACCACAACCATCACAAATGACTGCAGAAATCCAATTGATTGCCAATTACAAGTTTGGGAAGTAGCTTATCTACAGTTGACTGGTTTTGACTGGGATAGAGTTATTTTCATTCATAGCAGCTAGTATGGGGTTATATTTTAAGACTCCTGGAAACAGTATTGATAACAGATGTGTTAGTGCTGAACAGTGCTTACACAGAGCCAAGGCCTTTCTGCTTCTTATTCCACCCCACCAAGTGGGCTGAGGGTACAGAGGGAGCTGGGAGGGACACAGCCAGGTCAGCTGACCAGAGGGATATTCCACACCATATAACATCATACTATTACTACAGTGAGCAAAACTCAGTAAAAAGTAATCTCCAAAATGAAAGACTGGAAAGTGGTGGACAAGAAACTAAGGCAGTTCAGGACATCACTGGCTTGGCTGTATGAAAGCAGCAACATGAGCTTTTGACTTCCAACCCACACAATGTCATGGAGAAGCAATTATTAAGACCCATTCCTGTGCCCAGTTTTGCACTGTCTCTGGTGAATACCTGACACTCCACAGTCAAGTCTTTGCTCCCTCCTTCACCATTTCCTTGATGGGTCATGAAGATGTATCTAAGTAACTCAATCCATAATGGTCTCAAAAACGAGAACAGCTTTCTGGACCTTGTCTGTTCATACAGAAAAGGGTATCATTCATATGGCAGCTTTTCCTGCCAGTACATTTAGGAATTTAAAAAAACATGTAACTTGACTGAAGACCACCAACATGGTCAGATTGGACTAGTTCCCTCATGCTGTTGCTTGTAATATAACAAGAAAGCTAGGATCTTCTATTAATTATTCGCTGTCTTCAATTTGTGTGCTAAAAGAAAACCAGGCAAAGTAATTATTTGAATCTACAGAGAAAAACAATCTACCAAAAAAACCCCCTGCATTATTTCTTCATTATTTCTTATTCAGTTCCTCAAGTACACGTTGATGTCTTGCCACTAAATGACTATCTAAATCAGCATTTTTAATTTCAAATCTAAACTTGTAGTACGGTTTTCAAAAGAATCTCACAATAAACAACCTAAGGGTTCCTAACTATGGAAATTTATAAATACAATAAAAGGAAGTTCTTTAATCTCTATGGTGATGGAAAAACTATGGAGATAGGCAATGCTTTTCCTTTAGAAAGAGTTATCACCAATATTTATGTTTCTGATTCTTATGTAAATTAATACTACTTTAGTAGCACTAGGACCATATATCCAGCAAGTTACAGGGACCATCTCAGAGAAAAGGTTAACTTCAATCTACGTTACTCAAATTCCTTCCATCACTTTTATTTCTTCCAGTCCCTTGATTAAATGAAGCTAGAAAAGCATAACCTTATGTCAAAAAATCTAACCCAGTGTTCAATTCCTATTCACTATACATCACTGTATATTATACCCAAGTCTCTAAGTAAAAAAGAGCTGCAAATTATGTATGTGTTTATCCTTTATCCAGCTGTGATTTCCAGTTTTTACACAAAATTCACCCACCTCCCAGACAGATCAGAATTAAAGAAGTTAAGCAAAAACTTGTTTAAAAGGAAATTTGTAACTCTGGTTAGCTGTAGCACAGCTGTCAGCTGTTCACAACACTGTCTTAACCACCAGAAATATGTGCCTAAGAGGCAGACAGGATTCCTGTTAGTCTGCCAAATGTAATCATTCAAGAATGGCAGGTTTCATACGTAAAATTACTATAGGTAACCACAATGTCCATTCCAGTTTCCTTTTCTCCAAGTCATTCAAGATACCTTTGCTTTTTCTGCCTGTAAATTACACTAACATTTTCCCCTTAGAATCTCTCAACATATTGTGCAAATCCCACAGATTTTAGATGGCTAATTTTACAAGCTTTAACCTTATCCATTATAAGGTTTACTGAACTATTTTCCCTCATCACAACACTTTAGTGATATCTTTTATCATGCAGTTCCACCACATGCTCACCTGCAGTGAAACATTCAACTTGCAGGGCACTTCAGTTTGAGAGCATCCTCTCAAAGCTGGCCTAGGAAGCCCCACTTTGTTGGAACTAGGAAACTGCCCATTAATTTTGAAAAACTGAAGTTGCTGATCCCTAGCATGCTGGTTGTTCCTCTGTTTGTTATTTATAATCATCACAGTTCACAGCCAGAACATGTTTACTGTGTTTGTATTTTGACTCACTTTATTCCTTCCCTTGCTACTCCACGTAAAACATACACAAATTAAGTTATGAACTTGAACCAGGATAGAGTTAACATGTTATCTTTGGACAAAGTGGAATGCAAAATTATGGAGGTTTTTTTGTTCACTCTGGGAAGTGCCAGCTTTATTCAGAAAAGAATAGCTGAGTAGCATAAAGGAAGGACAGCTACCTTGCCCACCCTCATTTCTGCACACATCAGGTTAAGGAACCCAGTAAAGAAGGAGGAGGAAAAAATGCACCTCACCTCACCTCTCCTCTCCTGAGAGCAATCAAGCAATCAGTTGTAATATATGTTTGGCAGCACAGTGCAGTCAAGGAGTGTGGTATAGGAAGCAAAGTGCCTACAGCATGACTATGAAGATGGATTAGAGAACTGAGATGAGAACAGGACTTGCCTGCAGCAGGGAGCATATTCTCAGAAGTGAGAAGATGAGGTTGCTGCCCAAGGGACCTGCAAGGACCTGGGAAATTCATGCAATCCAGAATGTTACTGCCTGGTTGGACAGAGGATTGATAGGAAGGGATCCACACTGTACAACAGGCAGGGTTAATTTGTTTTCTTACTCCATTAAGTTCCACGTATTTCCAGAGCCACCCTACTGTAAAAGTTAAATAAAACCTGCCTCAAATATTAGGGGATTTTTGTATTTTTTGGCATGCTGACATCAAGGAATAGACTGGGAAATCAAATTTTTAAAGCTCCAAGTTATTTCAGACACTCACCAAAAGCACATTAAACACCAGCTTCTAGTACAAAGTAGCAATGTAAGTAAACACACTGGTGACTATAAAAATCACTGAGAATTACCAAAGAAACAGATTAAGGTGACTAAAGCAATAAATTAGGTCTTTGCTCACTTGTAGCAAACGTACATCACATTTTTTGTTTGCATATTAATAAAGTGTCAAGTATCTATTGTAACCATAAATCATCCCATGAGTCCTCAAAACCTCTAAGCAAAAGCTCTGTATGGGGCATCCGCTCTAAACATCCATTAAGCTCCTTTTCCAGAAGTGATCTGCATGCTGCTTGACTCTCCATTAGCAGGGCAGAAGCATATGCCACAGAACATGTATTAGGACTAAAAGAACTATGTTGCAGTCACTACAGAAAAATTGTCCTTTTCTTCATTCACTTGTCTGTCTACATTTCACTAAAGAAAGTTTTCCAAGTCATCTAGATTAGAAAATCCTAAAAAGTTTGCATGCTATCCACCCTTTCCTATTTGGCATAACAGCTTCCAGGAGCATGAGACATGACACAACCCTTCAAACCTTGCAAGCTTTCACTTAACCACAATTGTTATCGTTTAGCTCCATTGCATTTACATTTATTTGAAGCCCCTTAATCACTATGGTTGAAGTGGTCATCAAGACAGCTACCTTCTGCTGACAAACACACTTAAGCTGAAGTACATAATATCACATATACTAATTTACATTTTAAGTCTGAAGCTTGATAAATATGAGACCAAATCTACCAGTTAATACACAGTCAGTGTGGAATTTCTCAGCTTAAGGGCTATGACTTAACAGAAGCCTACAGCATTAGTTGCTGCTGCAGTTAGATAAGCTGTTATTCACAAAGGGAAGTTTGTTGTATACTGAAGATACTTTTACATAATTCTCCAGATCAAGTAACTGCAGGTAAAGAGACATTAACAACATTTTTTTTAGAGCTTAATACATGCCAGGCAGAAGTCTCCAAACCTCACTGAACATGTAACTTGGATAGATGTTAATTACTGTGAAAAAGATAACAAGACTCTCAATCACTTTGGATATACACTAGTTATTACAGCAGAGAATGTTACATGACACCAGATTTTTCTCTTGTTTTATAACTTCCACTGAATACCAGGTTATATTTTTATAGATTTAATAAAAAGAAAAGACTAGGTTTATATGATCTTTCATTATTTTTGACAAAGGAAGAATAAAGAGAAAGAACAGCTACTTCAAGAAGTCTTAGGTGGAATACAGTGGGAAATATTTAAAAAGCTTGCTCTTGGAATTTATTGACTGATTCTAATTACCTGAGAGACAGCAGTAGGTTTTTACTAACTTACAAAACTTATATTCTTATCTCTTATATTCTTATCACATATTCTTATCTCTAGGATCCATATTAGAGTATTTACTTGACATTGGAAGAAAATGAAACAATCTGGCAAGAAACACACATTATAAACAATTCAAGGCAGAAAACAGACTTCAACACAATTCAATCTGAGTTGTAAAGTTTGTAAAGTAAAGCAAAAAGTTAACTTTGCACTTATTTTTTAATCCACTTTTTTTTTTTTAAACTTACCAACTCTGTACTAGCCCAACTGAAGGCCTGTTCAGTAAGTTATCAGGCAACAAATTGACTTCTCTCATGGTGTTAGCGAGCCGTACAGGAAGTTCTTTCCGCAGGAACATGTATGAAGTCTTTTCACATGCATTGTCACGACCTGTTAGAAGGAAAAAAGAAAATAGATGTTTATGTGCTATGCAGCAGGTAAAATTTTCAGACTTCCCACTGCTAGAAAGTTTTTTTTTAAATGTGGAAGAAAATTTTTTAAAAATAATTTCAGTACCCACCTGCGTTTCCTTCTCACTCCAAGACACATACTTTTGCCTTCCTAGAGTTTTAACCTTTTTATATGACATTCTTCTTCCTTTCACTAAATCCTATCCTCTCATCCTAATAAATAAATAAAAGTGGTCTGATTAGAGACTTGATACTAGCTTTTACCAAGATGACTTTTCTACTAAAGTGACCTTTTAAGAAGTGAATGACACATACATCATGGAGGGTAAGGAGCAAAAAACCAGAGACAAAACTGAATAGCAACAGTTGGCTGATGATTCACATCACAAGCTCTTCAAACCTACCAAGCACTTAAACATTTCAGCAGAACCTGGAAAGACCAGGAAAGGTTATCATCCCTCCTAGAACTAACTTACAAGTTGCTCACTTGTCACCTGGAAGGGAAGTGCAGTGCTTGTCACCACATTGCCACTTGGAAAAGCTGCAGCTGACATTACCATGGACTTTCACTTTTTAAGCAGATTTTTATCTGAAAATAAAATAATCCTGAACAGTCAGGAAAAAAAAAACCAAAAACCAAAACAACAAAACAACCCACCACCAAAAAAAAACACAACAACTAAACCCACACACCAAAAAAGAGAGATACAGAATAATAACACTTGTTCACTTGTTGCAGACCTACCTGGAAGAGTAATAATTCTCTGGAATTCACTACATGACTACATGAAGCAGAAGGCTGACATAATTAATTGCATTCCTAAGCTAAACTTGTTACCAGAGGTACCTATAAAACTACAAATATTTGAATGTGTAAGAGTCTCACCTAAACAGTTTGGACGGAACATGAAACATGACTTTACATAATTCTTTGTATTTTGCAGCATTTCACAAGGGAGGGAACTCCCCACTATAAATAGAGTCTACATGAACTAAAATTTAAAAATCCCCACATTTTACTAGTAATGTACAGTCAATATTCTGTTTTCATGTAGAAAGGCAGCAAACGTCTTAAGTGACGATAACCAGTACAATCACAAGCAAAATCTGAGTGAGGGCAACATACAAGAGCTGTAATTAATGTTCAAGCAAACCAGAAAGTGTTAAAAGCACTCCTAGGGACATTACCACTGAGATTTGCAATTTGAAAGACTCAAGTATAATGCAACCAGCATAATCAAGGTGATACTGTTTCAGACAGTCCCATTATAATCAGCTGAATAGCAAAGTTTTCATCTTCTTTGCATAGGTAAACATGCACTAATAGATTAGTTCCCAAACCACACACCCAGCTTGGAGAAATACCCACACAGGATTAGGGTTGCCCCCCCCCCCCTTTTTTTTTTTTTTGTCATTTAGGTATCATCAGTCAGTGGATCCTTAAATTCTATCAGTGCCAGCAATTCTATTATTTTTCTTCCAGCAAATATTTGGACTTTTTTTAATTTGCATTTTCACATCTTCAATTACAACTAAACACACCCTGTGAAAATTAGACAAAGGAAACAAAACATTACATTCTTGTTTTCTATGCACAATAATGATTTCAGAGCTCAGGCCTTCACTGAAGTTAGATCCCAATTCACCTAAAACAGAGGACAGACACTTGTTTGTTCATAAGTCATTATATATGACGAGTCTTTATGAAAACTGTGGCTGGAGAGCAGGAGACTCTCCGGACTATCTCAACCTGTATCTCCTGGGATGGAAAAACCTTCAGAATCAAAGACAACAACTGCTTTTTCCCAAAAGTGAAAGAGTTTAGTTATTTTCTAGACAATAAAAAGCAAGCAGAATGAAAGCCAGCCCAAACAGAGAATGAGGAAATGCTGAACAAGAACCTACAGCCCACAGCAGTCTGTGAAAGGGCACAGGGGCCCCGGGTTTCTGCAAGGCAGACTACAAATGCTGCTAGACTGGAAAGCAGGGCTGGCAGAAGAGAGCCACTTCCTCCCCTCACATAAGCAAGCACACATCTTCAATCTGTCTTAGCCCAGCAGTTCTGAACTGTCTTTTTAAGGAGCTGCCTTGCTCTAATATACTGCTACATTTTAGGATATACCTTTAGGATCCCTCTGTATGATGAATGCAGGAAGAGGAAAGAAGTTGTGTTTCAAGTCTCTTTGATAAGGGGCACGCAGTCAGACATAGGCTGCTTAGCTGAGTCTCCACAGAGTTGCTTTGGGTTCTAGCATAAGGTTAGTTATCTGCTTCCCAACAGCACATTAATGCAAAGAGAAAATGGATCAGCAATAATAAGATAGCCTTCAGCTTTCGAAGCCAAAAGCATACTGTGTCCTACATAACTCCTTGGCTGCTGTTCCTCACACCTGTACAATCACATCCATCAAAGTGAGAGACATCCTATTAAGTACAAACCAAAATCAAAGTTAGGCATTTTTTTTTTATAATTTATCACAGACAAGTCAAAGTTCTAAATATCCTTCCACAAACACTGTTTTGGTAAGCTGTAATGCCACTTTTGCAGGTTTACCCTAAGGTAATTTTTTTCATACGTTGGCTTTATTTTTGCTTTATTAGTTACATCTTGTTTCAAAACATACAGCCTTCTTTCTTGATGTTGTTATCACTCCCGCTGGGCCAATACATATTGCCAGAATTAGGCTTTTGTCTTAAGCACCATAGGCAAAAAAACAATTTAAATCCATCAGTTTCAGCTCAAGGGCATTTGAAGTCACTCTCTAAGGGCTAAAGTGAAACTGGTCAATAATTTATACTTGATTTATACTGCAGCCCCCAAGAAATTACTCAATATATAAAACAATTACCTTTGTATGAATTTAAATGGAAGAACACAGTAATCCTGTGCCCTAGCACAAACTACTGTACTTGACATCAAGAACTGTATCTTCCTTTATTCCCAAAAAAAAGGGGTGCTGTGTCAGTTATTTAATTATGGTGCACTGAAGACCAAGAGTAGCAGCAGACTTCAAGGCAAAGAGCAATTGTGTGGAAGCACAATGCTAACAATGCATTATAATACTCTAGGACTACGGATTTTCTTTTGAATTACTAGCAGAAGGTCTACTGCTTTTGTACTTCAAGCAATGCATAGTGAATACAGCTTCACAGTATCTGATTAAACTATAGGAAATTAACATTCATTTTTATCTCTGAGGAGTCATGAATTTTCACGTATAAATTCCTGAACTGTCAGAATACAGCAGAAGAGTTTGGTCAGAAGATGCAACATCAAGTAAGTACACACCATACAGCACACTAGTACCTCTTTGCTATAAATTCTACTGTGTTGTAGGGAAAAAGCAGCCCCACACTAATATCTGTAGGAAAATATTTTAAATATTTTAATATTTTAAAAGTAATTCTGGTTTTTATGTGGTTCCATTTTAATTCAGGGTCAAGAGGCTATGTTATCTCTAGATATTCACCATCATTAATGAAAGCTATGCTTTCAAACTGTTTTAAGAAACTCCCAGATCATACCCACAGTGCTTTCAGCTTAACCTAGAATTTGACCAAAAAGAACAAAAAAAAAGCACATGTAAAATAACCCACCCTATTCAACACTGCTGAGACTCAGCTAGAGGATTACAATTTCTTAGCATCTTCAGAAAGGATACATGAACCAAGGAGAAATGCAGATGATCAGAACACTGAAACAGTGTATAACAAAAGACCTAATGAATCTAATTAGATTTACCTGAGGAGAAATAAAGAATACAGCAACACTCTACAACACCTTCAAATTCCCTACAAAGGGGGCAGCAATAACCTTGTCAATCAAGGACCAAGTATGAGACTCAGACTGCAGAAAATTCAATTACTAACTTGACTTCATGGTAAACACTGTAAAAGACAGCAACTTGCTCTACTTTTTTGCTGTCTCTTTTCCAAATGAAGTTAAGACACCTTCCCAGAATTAAATTTAGACAGCTTATTCAGCCTCTGAACCGGAGATTAGACTTAACACTGCCTCACATTCTTTGTATTCTTAGCTCTCTCATGACCAAAGAGAAGGTGGTCACCACATATTTTGTCAATCACCTGCAAAAAGAAAGGAGTGGAACTTCACACACACAGAGAGAGAGAGACAAGCAGAGGATCCTGATTCAATTCTAGCATCTTCTACAAAATGCCAGAACAATACCATGCTGTCCAAGATTTGCCTACAAAAGGATTAGTTCCATACAGAAAGCTGTACACAAACCTTGATGTTGTTGCAGAAGAGGGCAGAAACTTGGCATGAGACCATGAACTTTGGCTCCTCTAGAACACTGTCAAATGCTCTCACAGTTCAGCTGCCAAATTCCCACATTCATGAAATCCTTATTTGAGTACAGACTACACAGACCTTCACAGATGATTATCAAAGTCACCTCCTTTGAAAACCTAGTATGGCTGTCACATCCCTCCAGATATTGGACTGCCAGGGTCACATCAAAATACAAATTATCAGTACTTTCTAAGTATTAACACTTAACTGTTAGATGAGACAGAAAAAGAAGAAACTAAGTACTCTTTTTAGTCTTTTCACTGTACCCAGGGGTCTAGTTTTCTCCATTAACAACGAATCTAACACTGAGCTGAGACACTGGATACCACATTACTTAAAGATTCAAAAGTGAAGTCCCACCTGTCTTATGTCTGAAAGGAGGAGCTCCATTCAGAACCCATAAAAACAAGATCAGAAGCCTTTCACCTCCCATCTCTGTGAAATTATTGCTTCTGCTTTTATCTAGAGAAAAATAAAGGAAAGAAGATGCTCCTGCAAAAGGCAGGAGCAATTGACTGTATTTATCCTCTTCTCTTGAGCTTTCAGAATACTTTTTAGCTCCAGTACAGGCAAACAAAAAGAAAAAGCAAAGCAGAGTGATGGTGAAATCTTCAAATGAATATGCAAAAAAATCACGCACCAGAGTAGATGCAAACTGAGCAAAGCAGACTTAGAAAAGGCTAAAACTAACAACCTGCTACTGAAGCTGGGAAAACAGAACTAAAGAGGGACTGATGAATTCTACTGATTATACAACATTTCAGGAGCCTGGGCTACTAATTAAAAGGCAAACAATCTATGCTTACACAGCCTCAATAAAAGTGGCTGCAAAAACCCCACAAGTAAACAAAAATTAACAAACACAAAAGCCCAACTCCAAAAGCATTCCTATTTCCCAGTAGAAATAAAGACATTTTCAGCATACTCTCTAGGTACTTATCTCACCAACCACTAAAAATACCAATCCCACAAAAAGCATACAGAGTTTGTTTGTTTGGTAAAAGACAGGGCTTTGTAAAGCACAAAGATGATGAAGCAAAGGGAAAAAAGAACACATGCAACATAATTGGAGATGCTGACTCTTGCTGACCCTCATTTTTTACCACAGGTTGCCTCTCAGAGAGCTGTACATTGAAACTGGGTTCCCTTTTCTGACCTACCACGTTGTGCTGCTACAGGATAGCAACCACAGCCAGAACAGCCATTCCAACAAGGCAGCCAGAAGATGGCCAAATTTACAGATCCAGCCCACACTAACCTTATGTAATTAGCCTCCCAGACCTAAGCTTTAGATCCAGTTCCATCACTGCTCTCTAAGGCAACATCCACCAACACTTTAAACTTTTTCATACAAGTGCCCTGTTTTCAGGAAATGCTTTCAACTTGAGACTTCTCATCATACTAAGAGACTGATTCCATGTCACTAAGAAAACTGAAGAAAATCTGAAGTTCCAAAATATGAAAAGCAAAGAATTAAAGAAAGGAAAATATTTTTAGATCTTACTAACTATAAACATATCATTTTTATGAAGTCTGAACTATCAAGTTTTGTTAAACGACTACTGCCAGAAAATCACCTAACACCAGAATAATGAAGTCCTCATATAAGTTTTCCACATAATTTCTGTTCTTCAGTCCAGCTCACATTACTAGTTGCACTTTTGTAGTCTAAGGGAAAGCACAGTGATAAATGTGCTCGAGTCTTCTCAATCTGAATGATTTATGTTCATAGGTGAGTAATTAGTTGTTAACACTGTATGACCATAGATTTCCACTCTGCACAATTTCATTGCTAAGTGCAATCCAAACTAGCAAACTAACCTGCTAATTAGCTCTCCAGTTTTACTTCCCAGTCATATGACACAGCATATGAATAAATTGCCACAGCCGAAGTATAAAAACATTCGAGCTTAATAAACCATTTCTGATTTATGCAATTCAACTAACAACAGATCCAAGCACTCTTTGACTGCCAGGGCAACTGCAACACTTTCTACTCCAAAGGAAAATTTCAGGATACCATTCAGCAGTAAGAATGCCTTAGCCTATATCCTGTTGTCTAAATGACCAGCCCAAAGCCCATTACAGTAAAAGGTCTAGACTTCAACTTAACAAGTTTAAATTAAATAAATATAACTACTCTATTTTTTCTGTGTACAAATCACAAACTTATTTCTACTTATTTCCAAAATCCCCAGAAGAGTCAGCTCATTTATGTCTTATGTTAACTAATTATTATGGCCATGTAGATGAACACCACCAGTGCCAAAAGAAAAAGCTGTTCACATTTTCATGTAAATGCAGGTTAAGGACAAAATGTCAGACAACTCTCAATAGCACAACTGGATAGTTCACCATTGACAAAATTATTACATTTATTATTACTACATTAGCTATACATGAGTGTAATAATAAATAACACAGTAATAATAATGTAGTAAGTTACAATATTTAACTTGTGAACTTCAAGTAAACAGTTCTCAGCATGAAACTGACTGTGCTGAAAAGCAGCTTAACTGAACTGGAACAGTTGAGCAGACAGAATTAACAGATGCACAATACACTGTAGATCCATCAGTCTTCACTCAAACCACAATCATTAATTGTAACTCTTGAAGCTATAGCCTTCTGTTCACTAAAAGGACTCAAGGGAAGATGCCTGTCTCTCTCAAGAAGAACGGCTTTGCAGACAACCACTTGTAAAATCTGTAAACAAGCACCAGCTATAACAAACCAATCCAAATGAAAATAAAAGCATGTATTTTTAAAACAAGGTTATCTGATCTAAAACCAATATGTAACTGTTTACCACTCAGTTCTAACAAAATAACATTGAGTTTTAAAACATTTGGCAAGAGAAAGCAGAGTAATCAAGACTCACACAGTTAATACCAATTACATAATGCCAATACCACACTTTCACTTCAGTCCCAGAGATAGAAGTGCTCAAGCAATCACCCACAGACTATTATTCAGACCAGTTCACACAGGCCCAGGGTTGTCTTTCCTCAGGACATTTTGGGAGCAGATTAATCATTCTAGCAACTAAGCTTTGTCTCACTGGTATCACAGACAATCCCCACAGTACATGACAGGAAAAGCATCAAAAGTTCTTAGGAGAAACCATGACCCAGATCAGGTTCCTGATCCTAAAATTATCCATAGAAGAAAAGATTCCCTTTCTAACCATGTACAAGGAGGCTCTAGAAAAAGGGGGCTCTTCAGACTACATCAGCTCTTCTTCCACCAGCACTCAATGACCTGAGCACACAACAGTCCAACAGCAGGAAGGAGGTGCACATGCTGCACCATCCATCAGCCCTGGCCTACACTGTGAAAGGGCTCTGTGGCTGTCAAAAACTGGAGATTCTGGACAAAACAAATATAGTGTTTCCTTCTAATGAGACTCAAAATTTTAAAACAAATGTAAAACTTTTTTTTTCAAATGCAGGTAAGCTTAAAGCACCAAGTCAAAGAAACTTTGTTCCTTATTTGTTGCTCTCTGATCAGATTCTTTTACAATAAACTGACCAGAAGACTGAATTTTGCTCCTTTGAGCACCTTTTAATCATCTTTTCCTCCCATAAAAGGCTAAGAACTATTTCACATTGAAGGTTATCATTAGATATTTCAAATGTTAACAGTCTCCTTAAGCTTTCACACTTTCAACAACTTCCTCCCTAACCTTTATGAAAAACTTCCAAAATCCCTACTTACTGTAACAGAAAAACACAAATCTCTGCTTTATCCTTTAGTCCCTGTCAACAGGCCAAAGAGTAAGATATTCCAAATACCCAGCATAAATAAAAATAACATATATGAGAAAAGACTCGCACAGTTAATACCAATTACATAAAAACTCTGCCAGTACCACGTGGTCCACTTTCACTTCAGTCTCAGAGAGGTGAAATGTGCTAGACTGTTAACCATCTTGTTACAAAACACTTTCGATCACTAACAAACTACATTGCAAAAAAGATTAGAGCATTCCTCCAGGCCACTGCTAGTTACAAGGGTTTGAATGCATTTACTCAGGCTCTAAATCTTTAAGAAAAGCATAATCAGAAGCAACAATTAAAATGTAATTTATTTTTAGCAAAAAGCCTCATTGGGTAACTTTTTAACTTTACCGCTTTCTCTATTTACAGACTTAAACCTACTTCTGAAAAACAAACTAAAATTTGCACAGGTGTATTATTTTAAGGAATTAAGTTTAAGTATTTATAATACTGTGCTGCTTATTTTGTATTGATTACAAACTAATGTGCCTTTTTTTTCATTTATATATACATATATATATATATGCACACAGAGAGTACGAGTAGCCTCTTCCTAGGCAAAGAGAATAATTTAAACAGGAGAAAGAAACACGTAAGAGACTGACACATTTACATAGAAAGGCTGAGAGGAAAAAAGGGTCAAGATAATACTCTCTTGTAACACACGAAGAATCATAAAAAGGAGAAATATTCTGTATCTCGGTCACAGTTCATTGCTCTAACATCCTTTCAACCTACTATTTTAAGAATAAAAATTACTCTTAATTGACTCCATGAAGATCATGCAAAATGATAAATGTATTTTAATATGTGTACATAGCAGCCTATAAAACACTATAATTTTGGGAGAAAGAGGCACTGAAAAACACCAATATATTAAGGATATCTAGCACCAAGAAAAGCTGCTTTAATACAGTAACTACGTAACAATATAAAACAATGCCTGTATCTTTGCCAAATTCTATTATGGCTTATATAGGTTTGGACTGTGGGGATCTGGAGAAAGACTCTTCAGTCTCTACATAACAGGACTGTGAATATCAGTGACTGTTAGCAAAACAAAGTATATATACTCTGTTCATAAATATGCTGAGTCTAGCTGGGATGGACCCACTGTTCCTTACAGCAATTTACATGGCACTGGGCTTCGGATTCGTGACTAAAATACATGGATAAGACACCTGCATTTTGGCTACTGCTAAGCAGTACTTACACTGTGCCCCTACCCCAGTTAGTTGGTTTGGGAGTGGGTAAGAGGTTTGAGGGGGACTGAGCTGAGCCAGTGGACCCAAGCTGGCCAAAGGATGTTCTATTTTACATGATGTCATGTCCAGCAATTTCCAAAACTAGGTCACTGCTTCCCAGGACAGTCATTACACAGAGACCAGCAGGGCATCAGCCTGCCTGTGTCACTTGTTTCTCTTCCTCTTTCCTTCACTACTAAACTTTTATATCAGCCCACAAGTTCTCTCACTTTTACCTGCCCTATTCTCCTGCACCTGTGGGGGTGGAAAAAGGAAAGGAAGCACTTGTGTGGGGGCTCAGCTGCTGGACAGGGTCAGCCCACCAGTATGCTACACATCTAGTATATAGCAATCTCACCTTGAAGTTATTTCATAGTTTTGTGGGGGTTTTGTTGCTGTGGCTTTTGGGGGGGTTTTGTGGTTTCATTTGGTGGATTTTTTTGTTTTGGTTGTTTTTTTTTTAATTAAGCATTTTACACAGGACTGTAGCAAAACTTTATATAAAGAGCTTGGTACAGCATCTACCGCTATGGCATTAGCAAACATTAAACTAACTTGGAAATCAGACTGCCTCAATGCAAGTTATTGTCTCTTTGCCACCTTATTATCTCTTGGTGCTCATCTATTACTTCATTATTGGCACTATCATTTTCTCAGCTACTTGAATCAAGACTATTATTCCAATGTCCTCCTCTTCCTTTTCTTTACAGGACAAGTAGTTTATTTTCTCACTTCCGCAACTCTGGGGCCATCACCATTGGTTACTGCTGTGAAGCCCCTAAGCAACAGCTGTGCTTCACCAGGCACTCCCATTTGCAGAAGTCAGTGCTTACTCATAGCACTGCCTCACTTCTACTGGCACCCACTAAACCAAAAAGCCCCGGACATATCCCTGCTTACCTAAAATTTGTATCAGGGTCAGAAGGAATTGTGATTTAAGTTTCTGGCTACAATTTTTCTGAAGATAAAGGCAAAGAAAAATTCAGCAGTCTTTACGATGATGTTCTTACTTTAATCAAGTAAATGCTTTCCTTCAGCATTTTCCCCAATTACTGTAAATTATCTTAGCATCTTTTTGTCTTCTTTTCTATCCCTTTACTTTTTACCTTAGCTGTTTATTGTACTGCAACCTGAAATACACATCCTTGCTTCCAGTTTCCATGTATTTCTTCCCTAATAAACAGAATTTCTGGAGTTTCTAATACTGCTCTACTGGTCTGCATCAGAATTTCTCTTTCAGAAAATGACAAATCTTACTCCTTATATCTTAGGAGAGAGCCCTGTCTACTTATTTCCTTAATTTGTAAAAGTTATCACTAACTGTCACTTCTTCCATTCCCAAGGGGAAGGAATGCTATTAATTCATGACCATTTTCATAAAAATATAATTAAGTTTCAAATTTTCAAGCACCCCCTTATTAGTCTAAAACTACTCTAATGCAGAATTTCAATAATTTCTACCAGTTTCTGGAAGAAAAATGTGTCCCTTAGATCTTCAAGAACTGCAAGTACTATGTTTTCGTCCTTCCAAAAGAGTAATTTTGTCAAGTTGCCCATTTCTTCCAAGCTGTATTCTCTATCACTTGTTACTTGCTAAAACAAAAACACAACACCAAAATGCCCAACACCTAAACCCAAAACACAGATTACTGCTTTGTGCAGATTAGGCATTCTTATCCATTTTCTTTCATGAAAAAAAAAAAAGAAAAAGTATGATGATGCACACATGTATGTCTGTACATGTGACTGTATGCAGCATAAAACTGTCTCCCTTTCTGAGCACCTGAAAGTAGAGGACTAGAGCAGCACCTTTTGTCAGTCCAAAGACAAACAGAAAGCAGGCTAAGAATTTCTTAGCCATTTAGGGAAGAAAACCGCAACCAATAGTATCAGTTGGAGGATGCTCGCCTAGGCTTGCAGAAAAGCAGACAGTCAAATGACCTACTGAAGGCCGAATTTCCTGTGCTTAACCTTTTAAACAAACACACACACACACACACAAAAAAAACCCAAAAAAAACCACCTATTGCCTTGGTGATCTAGTCTGATGATTCGCAGCAACTTACCATCATATTTTTGTACTATATTTTAACTATAACTACACTAAAATACTAAATTCAAATAATATTAAGTCTCAGTTACTTATAGGAATGTTCTTTCACTGCATAATCAAGATAGTTAAAAATGTAAAATTCCTTGAGAACTTTGCAGGAATGCTGTACTGAAGACTTACCTAAAAGTCTAAGATTTGAAAACAAAATTAAAAAAAAAAAAATTACTATCAAGCAAGGACACTCAATCCCTGAGACAGCTTCCAAAAGTAACTTAGACATTCTATAAATGAAATGCACCACAAACTACATAGCACTCCCACACACATGCAAAACTATCTCTACCATCACAGTTCATTAGTGACTGCTGAACAGAATTATCTAACTAAGATGACTCTCCCCGACCTTCCCATCAATCAATATTAGGCATTATAAAACCCTTCAATCTTATATATAGCATTGAAACACCACTGCCTGCCGTAGACTGGCAGAGTTGTAAATAGTAACGCGTTATTTATAACAGTTGCACCAAACAAAGGCTTCCAGTTGCTTGTGTGCTACACCCCATTCAAAGAAAACCCTTTTTAGTATTATGAAATGCAAACTTTATCCATGCCCAGATCTAGAGAATAAAGGACCAAATACAGAAAAACAATAAGCCCATAATAATTGAAAAGCAAAAGCAGACAGACAAGCCAGCTTTCACTGTGACCAAAGGCTTGCCTTTCAAGGTAAAAACAAAACAGCAGTAAAATGATGCTATTCCAGTGTTAGCCAAAAACTCCTACCAGGATTCTATTTAAAGTTCTAACAGACATATTTAAAAATAATATTGAAAATCCTGGAAAAGCTGAAAAAGCGAATTACACAGTATTTTCATACGGCTTCAAATAGCTCATTTAAAGAAACAATTTGCAAAATCAAGACAAAATATTCCAGTACAACATACAACTACCTCATAACAAAAAATTCCAGGAATCAAAGGATCTCAACCTACCAATGAAAGCTTATCACAAAATTACTGGCTGTAATCTAAGGCCAGTCAGATGAAAATGAAAGACAGCAATCTTAGGCTGACAGTCATCTTTCTGATCTGATTGAGTGGTTAGCATTCATGTTAACAGGAAATTTTTTTAAGATGTATTTAATTCAAGTGTACTGTTCTAAGGTCAATGCACAGAGAACAGTAGAAAAATCACTGCTGCACGAAATAAATGCCATATAATTAACAGTATCTTTGAGCCCTAAACTTAGTGAGAGTCTTCAATGCAGTCTCTTACTAAAGTTGTTACAAAAACCCCCTGACACTTCTAACACACTTTTGTGTAAAAAAGCTTCTAATAGTCACCTTCTATCAGAAGATTAACAATTATTTTTTGAGATACAAGGCTGCTTCCAACCTCTACTTTCCCACCCCCACATCTTATTGTTCAAACTGTATCTGCTAGCCTTTCAGTTCCAGTGCTGATGCATGCCTGCTGCCAACTACATGAGTGCAAATACTCATGCAGAAACATGATCTAATACTGCACATACCACTGACAGCTATCAAGAGCAATGTTAGTACCTGGCTCCCTCTTTTTATCAGTTTTGGAAGAGGCCTACAAGCAACACGCAAGTTTAATAGGTACCACATAAACAGTTTCATTCCAAAAACTATATTTAAAAATGGGAAGATCCACTGGTCGCCTTTTCCTCCAGATATATCCCAGGATACAACAGTTCCCAAACTGCGTGCACTCTTTGTGGTTATCTGCTGCACACTCAGCTGTTCACAGTACAATAAAATAACTAAATTACAACCTTTGTGATACTTTCCAATGTCAGTAGCTGTACCAGCTGCCACAGGTATTTTGATTATAACCTATCTCCTAAACCACATTCCACAACAAGAATTCACTATGATTCACTACTTTCTATTTTAAGTATATACACAGCTTTTTTGACCAAACTCCTAAGTAACTATGTGGTACATGAATGCTAACACATGACAAATAAAGAGGGGTAAGTGCCGTTTTGTTAAGTTTTACAAAAATGTTTAATGTCATAGGGACAAAATTCACACCAAACTTTTGGTCTCAGATTTAGAAAAGGCTAGCATGCAGCCAAGTACAGTTGGTCAAAATAGCTTTAGAAGCAAACAAGCTCCAAAAGCACATGCTACAAGTTTTTGACAAAATTAACCTCAGACTCACAAATTCTTCAGGCACTTCACCAGCTGAGCAGTAGCAATGAGTATTACATGAGTATAGTATAAAGGCATACATTCACAATATAGCACAACAATTTATGTCATCTGTCTTTATATTTCCTTAATTATTTTAAAGTAAATTTTTCAGTACAACCATGTATAAACAAGTGAATATTTTTACTGTCAACTGAGGTACCTCAACATGAACCTTGGTATATAGCAATTGCATGGTTCTTGCTAACTCGGGCACAGTTCAAAATTAATACAGCTGAAGGGTTTTGGGTCACACCTAACACTTATCAGGTCAAGTTGTGGTGTGAGCAGAATGAGCTCAAGCCTCTTTACATCTTTTTTTAAAGGCTAGGACACTCAGAAACACAGAAACTTTACTTTCCTCAAGCAAACATGTCTGATGGGTGATTTACTCTCCCCAGGCATACACGACTCATTGGTTACCCAAGTAAATAGCTGCTGATTAAAATTGCTGGATATTTTGGATTAACCCGTCATCTTCTGAGGCCCATCTTGCACAGATAAAGTAAATCTCAATTGATATGTTGCATCAAAGCTGACACAAAATATGGATCTCCAGTATGATTTGGTTATTTTCCCCCCAAACCATCCTACCCCGAAAGTGCACATGTACCTGAATGTTAAACTACATCTCTAACTTGCAGGTTTTGTCAGAAAAGATGGCTTAGTTATTACAACAGACTGGGCCATTTAGGAATGGCCTGCATTTGGAAATCTACCAAAACTTCCAGAGCTGAATCCAGCGGGTTGGGTTTGGGTTTTGGTTTTGTTTTCAAGTATATTTTAAGTTACCAGAATAATTATGGAGGCCTGGTAACATTAAGCAAGGTCAAAACTTGTTTACATTAAAACATACTTATGGAAGGTCATTCTTTTACAATAGAATGAGATTGCACAAGTATCTTGGGAAATGCACTCTGTAAGAAAGAAACTGAATTAACAGCATTCAAGAAGAGTGTACAAGAGTGAAAATTAACAAACACACAGAAAACAAAGAGAAGTCAGCACATTCAATATGAGCACTCATACCTTGTGACAGGGAGATCCCAAACCCGTGAGACAGTAACCTCTTACACAGTTACAGCACCTACAAAGACAGCTGCAAGCTAAACAAAGTACATCAGAATGAGACACAATCAAGACTCAGCTATAAAACCAGTTTATACAAACCCATTATATTCTTCAGCACACAGGAAATATACTCTTTATAAAGCGACAGATTCAGAGGACATTCTGTTCTAAAACAATATAGCCAATAAATAAATAAAAAGACACGAAGACTGTATTGTAGTTCATTATTGTCAAAATTAAGCAAAAAAATCCTTCTTCAAATAAATATGAATTCCAGGAAGTGCCAATTCCTCTGATGTGCACACCTACATCATCCATGAGGTTATTCACACATTCCCCTTGGGCTTATTCTTCTTTAACATTTATCAAAATTTTAGTCATGTCTTTGTAACACAAGTGCTACATTTAAGTAGCTCAACAAAAACACAATTTCTTTTTTAAAGTGAGACATTATGTTGCTGCTGTAAGCTGACTTCAAAGGTTTGTCTTCTTCCCACCAAATACTCAGGCCAAGTAACCACAACTGAACCTTTAGTATGATGTTGCTTATGCTTGGCTCATTTGTTCCCTTAAACGCTTGTGTCCTGTGCCACCAGCAAAATTACTTTTTAAGTAATTCAGGTATAAATAATACAGCTCCCTGATACAGGGCATAATGTTCAGGCCTTCCATGCCTCAAAAGGTTAAAATTCTTGCACCAACACGTTTTGTTGCAAATTTCTTCCCTAGACCTGTGAAGTCTGACAATACTTCTAATTATCAAAAGCCACCAACACCTAGGATCACCCAAACTACATTGTTTTTAATACCTTTGATTAAACTGCTGTAGCCTTCCTACTCAATGTTTTCTACTTAAACACAGCCACTAAAGAGAAAGTAAGCAGAGATCTTAAGTGGCCCATAAGGCTTATTAAGATAAAGCTGATAGTTTTAACAAGGCTGATGTGACATACGACTACTAATCTTAGAAACTCCTGGTCATCTTAGAAGCCTAAAACCTAATTTTATTTTTTCCAGAAGTTTTAAATGTCAAAGACTATACAGCTTCCAGTCAATATTAAGATATGAATACACTTAAATATAGAGCATACATGCACACAGGATTCCACAGACACATTCAGTCACAACAGATTGGAGCTCATTCAAAGCTCAGGACTGGCCAGGCTGTAACATCATTCTCTCTCTGCTCATTTTCACTTACAGAAACCAGGCTTAAACTCATTAAATAAGATTATTTCTTCCTGGAGAAACATGACACACTTTTCAAAACATGAAGTAATACAGATACTACAAGGTATAAAAAAAAAAAAAAAAAAAAAAAAAAAAAAAAAAAAGCATTACTAAAAGCCTGCCATACACTACAGGTTCAACAAAAAGTAGTAATGCAGGGGCAACACAAAACAGTAGATTTCCTTACCAAAAAGCAAAGGGTTTGCCAGAACACCCAAGTCATCAAAGCAAAGGCTGAAAACTTCACACTTCTCTATTTACCACTGGTTAACTTCACTAACATTAATATTTACACAGCAACAATTTACCCAAACTTTCAAATACACAAGGGTGAAACTACTTAAGTGCCAGGGTTAACCTTAATACATTCCAAGATTTAAGCTACTGCTCTTACCAGTACAGACAGACCTGACACAAGGAGTGCAAACACCTGAGTAGGGGAAGCACAGCAGCAAAGAAGGGGTGAAGAAGAAAGAACAAACTAATATGAGCATCAACAAAAAAGGAAAGCTTGGGTTCTAGTCAGGTTCTCCTTTTAACGTAACAAAAGGCCAAGGTGCAATGTTGGTTTTCTTAAATGGCAGAAAAACCTGTCTTACTGAGATGTGGTAGCAAGCCCTGTGCTGGCTCTTTAATAATTGCAGCATTCTTTCAGTAATACCACGGTCATAAATGCGCAATTGTTTCCACTTCTAATCACTTTCTGGCTTAACACCACTGGCTCATTTTTGTTTTCTTGTACCTTTAATGTAATACTGTAATGAGGAAACACTCTATTAAGCTTCACAGTGTTATGCATGGCCTTTATGTTTATTCTACCGGCAACATTAATAAATGTCTAATAAAGAAATGTTTTAAAAATGTTTTTATTAACATTTATAAACAAATCTTGTGTCACCAAGAGCCAAATAACCTCTGATACAGACAGGAGAAACTTACTGTTTTCTAGATCAAAATGTCAGTTTCTGAAGAGCAACACAAGTCACTCTGTGATTTCAGTCCACTGTTTCTGAAAAGAAACTTACTAATCAGCATTGCTTCCTAAAGCACATGAATACTTCATGAACAGGTCTCCTAGACAAGTACCGTCAAAGTTGATGCTTCAGGTTTAATTAAGCCCAACTCTCCATGGCAGATGAAACACCTCACATTCGTGATGAGTAACCTGCTCTCTTCTTCTGTAGCTAGCTCACACAATCTCGGATCAAAACCCCTTAATTTTACCCCTCTTCCCCAGAAACCTTGCTGCCTGGGAATACCGCAAGGCAAAAGAGGCGATGCCTGCCCCTCCAGCCTCCTGGCACCTCACCTCGGGAGGCCGAGGAGGCCAGGCAGCGCAGCGGTGGCGTTGCCCACCCATCGGCTGCCGACAACCGCGCTCAGCTGGCTGCCACAGGAGGACCCCGGCACGCACAAGACACGACGGCCCCCAGCACCCTGCGGGGCCTGCCGGGGCGGGGGACCCGCCGTCGGACCAGGCCGTGCGGGGCCCAAGACGACAGCCCGCATCACCCAGCCGCCCCCCGCCGTGACTGCGCACCCGGGATACCCCGGGACGCCGGTGGGGGCGGGCCCCGCCGCTCAGATGCTCCCGGAGGAGGCGAGGCCTAGGCGCCAGCCTCCGCCGCCGTTCCCCCAGCCCTCGGCGGGCCCCCTGCGGCCCCTCGCCGCTCCTGCGCGGCGGGAGAGCCGGGGTGCCCCCCGCCCCCCCTCCCCACACCGCGCACCCGCAGCGGCGGGCTGGCCCGCCCCTTACCGAAGTCGAGGAACTGCTTGATGGAGAGGGGCGAGGGGGAGAAGCGGGAGTAGTACTCGATCTGCTTGGGGATGGGGCTCTTCAGCAGCGCTCCGCACAGCCGCATGGCGCGGCCCGCCCGGCTCCTTTCCGCTGCTCCGCTCGCTCCCCTCTTCACCCCTCCCCGGCAGCGCAGCGGTTCTAAGGCGCTGAAGTGGTGGTGGTGGCGGCGGCACAGCCGCCCGCGTTCATGCCAGGGGAGCGGCCACCCCGGCGGCGCCCGTCGCCTTCTGCGGTCCGGGCCCGGCCCCGGCCCGGCGGGAGGGGCGAGCGGAGGGAACCGCCCCGCCCCGCTCACGGCCGCCGAGAAGCGGGGAGGGGACTGGAGGGAGGGATGTGGGGGGCGGGGCGGGCGCGAGGGACTGGCGCGTGCCGTCCGTGCGCCTTCCCTCGCTCAGCGGCCGTTGCGGCCCCCACGCGCAGGCGCGCCGCCGCGAGGCGAGGCGAGGGGCGGGGCCGGGCCGGGCGCGAGGCCCCGGGGTGAGGCGGGGCGGGAGGGGACCCGAAGGGTCATGGGGTTCCGAGCCCCGCGGCCATGGGCGGGTGGGGATGGCTCTCAGCCCACCCGGCTGCTGTCAGCCCCGTCCATCCTGGCCTTCTAGACGCTAAAAAGGGTACTCGGCCTTAAGCGTGCCAGGCGTTCGAGGGGTTTTACAGTCGGTATGAAGCAAAGCCCGCTGCGTTTAAAAGAACTATGGCAGCGGGTTGGACCCGGGGATGTCTCGATCCGAGCCCTCCCGGGGTCCCTTCTACCCCCTATCAGTGTCTGATTTTACGTCACAAAGCGAGTTCCTGTGATGCAGGGAGCGAGGCTCGGGAGGTGAAAGATTCCACCATATGGCAACACCGTGGCTGTCAGTGGGGCCTTGCCGAACCCCTGTGTGAAGGCAGCCCATGGCAATCATCACGTTTCATCTCCTATTAATACTTAGAATTTCATAAAAAATCCATTTTTACCCGAGAAAGCACCTGAATACAATTAGAATCAATTTTGATTGCTAAAATCGAAAGTGAAGGCAGGTAGCTGAGAGAATTAAATCACTGCCTATTTTTTCCTGCTTTGTTATGGCAGGTGGTTTAGACACATTTGTGAGAAACACATCTGATGACAAATAACTGGTCGCAAATCCCTTTATTTCTTTTCCCAATACAAACTTCAGCATGTACAAGACAGAATTACTCTAATTTTATAACTGACTCACAATAAAAACCTCAGTTTCTGAAAGTCTCTCTCCATCCTTCCTATCGTGATTGTCCTTACAGAAGTCAAGGTTGAAGAATCCTGACCTAATGTACAAAATAACTTCTAATAGCTGGAAAACGTTTTAAAATCACTTCAGATTGTGGGTTATAGAAATGACCGCCTTGAAGAGGCATGTCATGTAATCAAGGCTGACAAAATGAAACATCTCCTGTAATTCTGAAGCTTTTTTTGGCAGATGAGAAGAAGCATTTCAAAATGTCTCTTACACACTTTTCAGGATTTGATTTTTCTTGATCTATACCATAATCCTGAAATGATTTGCAGAATTCTCTGGCAGAAAATAATACCGCTTTCCCTTCAAGACAGAACACTGTTTCCCCAAACTAAAATGAAATTAGCAACTTCAGAGGATGATACATTGTAAAAAAATTAAGTGCCTTGGACTCCCAGGTCTGCTCTCAACACAGGAGAAACTTCTTAAATTTGTTACTACAGAGGAGCTGGAACCATCACTGACGGGCTCAGCCTCCTGGGTCCATCTCGGAGCCCTTTGGCATTGGCTCTATTGGACGTGGGGGAAGCTTCTGGCATTTTCTCAGAGAAGCCACTCCTGCAGCCTCCCTGCTGCCAAAACGTGGCCACACAAATGCACTTCAGCACTTGTAAATTGGTATGGACAGGTACCAGAAGCCTGAGCTGAGGACATGATGTCCCTGGTGTTCTGTCCCTGAGGGTAGCACCCAGCCCCACGGCCCCTCTCTGGACTCCTGGGGATCCCCCCTCTCCCAGCAATCCCCATCCTTCACAGCACCCTGACACATCAAATCAGGTTTTGTTGTGTCATTGCTGTGACAAAGGAGGAGGATAATCGAATGTGAGTAATTGCCTTAATTGTTGGTGTAAAATCAATGCTGCTAACTCACAATCCACGTAAACTGTGAAAGGGCAAAGAGTGACACCAGGTTCTGCAGCAGAGTGATTCCCTGAAGCAGAGGATCTGATGCAGAATATATTTATGTAACAAAACATTTTTTGCTGTTTCCTCCTTCAGAAGTAAAAAGTGCTGGCTGGCTGGTTCCCACTGAATTCAGGGCTGGTATCTAAAAGCTGTCCTTCTCTAGATTGTGTTTTGGCTGGGCAGGAGGGTATCCTAATGGCAGAGTGAACATGGGAGAGCCTATGTATGATTTTGCTGCTCTATATATGGGTCTAGTTTTATATGTTAATTCAGTGCAGCCACAGGGATAAATAAGGAAGACTTCTATGTACAGTATTCAGGAAATTAAGTCACTGAAAAATAAACATATCCCTAAGACTGAGTTTTCGTAGCAGTTAGTTATGATTAGAGATTCCTTTCTATAGAAATTTACGGCAAAACTTCATCTGGACAATTTTGAAGATAAATTTTTGAGTCTTTATGTTTTCAGATCTAGTTCTTTCCAGACCCTTGTATTATATGGACTTCTGTTTTCAGGGAGCACAGCTTTTGGATTTAATGTTTCATCCAATTAAGATGTATTTGCAGCGAAAATTTCAGATCATTAAAACACCAGAGCCATAATCTCTTTAATAAAGCTTGTTTTTCTTCACTGCAGAATACTCAGTAGGTCTATAAACTAGCTGCAGGGGATTCAGCATAATGAACCTCTTTGTATGGATGTCAGAGGAGGGGAAAAGGAATATTAAGCTGTAAACCAAGAAAACATTGTTATTAGTGTTTTCTAGACACATCGACTTTGTTCGATTCATGGTAATTTTTTTAACCAAAAACCCCCCCCTATATTGAAGTTATTGTAACCCCTGTGCCTTAAACTTCAGAAGCACTGATCGAGAATGGCAATAATACAATTGAAACACTAACAATAACAGTAACCAATAACAGTTATTTGGGGGAAATTCACACAGAGAATTATAGTCCTGCAATACATTTTACAAGATGACAGAGAAAACAGCACAGAACAGGAAAAACTAGTATAGGGTAGTGTGATGCTCCATACAAATTCCTTCTGTTCATAGTACTAATTTTTCTCAGTAACACCACTTTATTTTCCCACCTGTCATTACATGTTCCCGAGGGTAGATTCAAGCAGTGGATCGTGTAAAGCCACATTGGGAACACGAAAAGTTAGAAAGGGATAAGTTTTCTTAATGAGGCTTTCCTAAACTTCAAAAAAATACTAGTGTGGCATTAGTAGGAGGGGAGTGCCCCTGAAAGAAATTCCATCTCGATGCATTTGTTGATTTTTTTCTTCCCTTGCTAAGGAGTCTTCTAGGGGAAAATTCAAAACTACAGCCACACTGGCATTTTTTTTATGTTCAGGGAAAATCATCTCAGCACCTTCTCTTTGCAGAAACTGAAGCCTGCAGGGGTCTTGTGAGGCAAAAGCTGAAAAAGAATTAGCTCTTGATACATGGAATCTACCATGCAGCAGGACAAGTTCTTGTATCCTCAGGTAAATGTAATAAAATCTGACATATAGGGAAGTAGATTTGAGTCATCTTGGCCCTGAAAATTCTCAGCAGGGGAGAAATGCAACTTTAATTTATTTTGCATAGAACATCTGTTTTCTAGGCACACAGATCTTCAAGAAGAATCTGCCAGTTTTGTCTGAAATTCACTATCATCTCTCAGGAAGTTGTTCCCATCTATGCTGGCACTTGACACCCTACTGAGCAGGCTGAAGGACTGAAGAAGCTCATGTCCCAAGGCTTCATGAGTGTCTCAGGCTCCATGATTCTGTCATATGGACTGCCCTGAAACTGGAGCTTTTTGGTTTCACTGCAACCCATGAGATGAGAACTACTGATTTCAGGAAATGTAATTTTTACATATATATATATATTTCTAGAGACATCAAAACATTCTTCTTTGAGAATGCCCTTGTTTCATGGGTTTCTTTAAACAAATCAGAATTTGAGCTCAAGAAACAACTGGAAAGTAGAGAAGTCGTTTGTCATTGTGGAGATTTCTGAATGTTAACAATCAGAGAATAATTCCTGCTCCTGAGCTCTGCACTTTCCAGAGTTATCTGTGTGCCAAGACACAAACAAAATAATAAAAAATTCTCAGGCCCAATGCATTCTCTCTCAAAAAAACCCAACCAAACACAACAAAAAACAAACCAACAAAAACAAAAAAAAGCAAGACATCTTAGGTAAGCACAAACATATTTTCTGATTGCCTTCTCTCCCAAAGCTTGGCAATAGAAAGTGTTAACCCAACCTTCCATCAAATAAAAGAGCCTTTGTTCCAACAGCACCTCTGCCCTCTGAGAACAGTGATACATCACTTTGATCCTCCACATTGATCAGTCTCTTTTTCACCCCATTACAATATTTCCCTGTGTCTCAGGCACCAAACCTTAAAGGTTTTATAACTCGGTATTATATCAAGTGTTCTTCTGAAATCAATAAGCATTTCATGCACTAAAATGCCTTTCTATAACACACATGCAATTACAGTGGGTTTGAGTATCAGGTTTGTCTGCCTGCTATGTTTCCTAAACCTTGTGGTTCTTACTGTTCATTGGGCTTTTTCACTCTCTAGATTTACACATGAACAGTTGGGTATTTTAATCTTTAACTTAAGTTCACGGAGAGTTTAAAGTAATTGTTGTAGTTTCTCCATTTTCTTTTTAAAAAATATTTTTCTGCATTTATTCAACCAATAAGCTTGCATGTTCCAATTTTCATGTTTTTATTCAGTTAATTCATTATAGATTTGGAAGGACACAAGAAAGAGCCTGAGCTGGTTCGTGTAGCACAATTTAAACAACATCTTTAACCTTTTTATGACACCACAGGCTTCAAATATACTTCTGCACCTTTTGCTGATACTGCTTTTTGCCAGATTCTGGAGTTCTTCACTGTAAAGCAAACAGCAAAAGATAATTAATTTGATTTTCTGAAATAGTTTGCAAATCACAGCTTATAGACTGATCAAGATGAGAAAACAGGCAAGCTCAAGAGTGTGTATTTACAGTGACTTAACAAATTAGCCCTGAGCATAGCTTCCAGCAGATGAAGTTCTGCTAGGATAAAGAACCATTAAAGGAAGACTATGTCTCCTCACTAATGCAAGAAACCTCTATCAGGATTATAATAGCATCAGTTTTTAATTAGAGATAAGCTTCTCTGGTACAGGTCGTACAGCTGCTATTACATCATGATCCTACTTTCCAGTTCCTCTTAAGAGTGGGGACCCACATCAGTATCCAAGTGTGGCTGCTCAGATCCGTGCCTACAGTGGGGCTCAAGACCAATGCCAAATAAGAATCCCACAACATTTGTGCTTATATACTTACTCCAAAGGAAAAGTAACTGCATAGTGTTCATCTGGCACATCCTTGCACATGAGCTTGGTAAATGTAGGCTTGAAGCCCTGCTGCCAACAGATGGTGGCTTTTCCAGGAGTAGCAGTTGGCAAAATTTCTTGAATCTTTATGCAGAGCTTCCTCAAACTGAAAAATACTATAGTAAATTTATTTTTGTTAAAAGATATTTTTAAAATTTTAAACCAAATTTTTTAACTGTTCTGCTACGTAGAATGTACTATGCCTGCTGAGCATAATATACAGCTTGCTTTGCAAATTATTCTGATGATCAGTGGGAAAGCATAGTCTAAGAGTTTGACTGATGGAGACAAAATTTCAGTGCTTGCTTGTAGGTGCGTGTGCTTTGAGGTAACAGAAGTAAAAAAGTGCTGTTCTTCAGGTGAAAAACAGGTTCTCTGCAGAGATCTGACTACCTGAAACACACTTTCTCCACACTGAATCATCACTCAGGTCTACACATTTGTTGTAGGATGGATTAGCTTGGAGAGATTAGATATGGATGTGGACACAAATAAGGATGGAATTACTGATGATCAAAGGTCATCTTCACACTTCATTAAACAACTGGATACTAAACATTAGGGAGTCACACTCAGATGATTAACAACATTGCCACATACAGGTTTTAATGCTTCTCGGCTGAAGCTGGAAGTGGTGTGTGACATAAAATGAAAAGCAAAAGGAAGATCAGAGACTTCTTGCCTTAGAAACCATTTCCATTTGTGTTCTGCCAGATTTCACCAACCCTTAACCACTTGGACAACATCGACTTCTGGTAGTTGGATGTTACATCTGAGTATAATAAATATGTTGCAAATACAAAATGACTTTCCTAAGCCAGGGGAAAGGGAAAAAAAGGTTCCCTAGCTGCACTCATGACTGAGGCTATGGCACAAGCAGGCTTAGATATTTATAACCTGTGGCTGAAGGGGACTGTGTCTTGTTTGTGCTGCTGCTGTTACTCTGGGAGGACAACTATGGAATCTCACACTTCTGGATAAGATATGGTGTCAAATATGAGCTACACTTCTCTACAGAAGTGTCCAGGCAGCCTGGAGATGAGCAATCCTGAAAATAAAGGAGTGCTGAGAGGTTTTGCTCAAAGAAATAAGAAATCTAAGAATATTTAAGAAAATTCTAAGAAATTGTCCTTGCTTTGATACCTTTACATCACTCTGAGGGAGACATGAGCAGCTGGTGTCTCTTGTCTCCATCCTTTTTTAATGTATCTAGTGAACGTTTAAGTCCAGTTCTGCTAACATGAAAAATAGTCTTTCTCATCCAGTCACAGTGAAGGGAAGGATAGCAATACAAGGCTGTGTTTTTCAGGTGTTTTACTTATGTCTCTTGAATCACTGGTTATAGTGGTATCTACCAGCTTGTTTGTCACATGTCTGTTGTAAAATTTTTCACCTGTTAACATCAAACTTTGATATACTGTAGTTGGTATATTTACATGAAAAATATTTTCACTGCTGTTCACTAACAGCTTAAAAATTAATGCTATATTAATACTAAATATTGGTCCTCCCAGCTATATGCCTTACTGTACAAGCAAGACTGAGGTCCTTTCCTTCTCAAACATGTTGTATGTGAAGTTTTTTAGATGTGCTGCCATGATGGTTAGAGCATTAGAGTCTGACTGGAAATGTTAGACAATACACACCATTTCCAAGACATTTTCCTGTCCTTTTTAATCAAACTAAATCTCCCTTCCAAATCTTAAGTATTTATGAGCACCATAGTTGTGATTCTGTAATCTTGCACGTTTGGGTTCACTAAGTTATCAGAAAACCTAAACGTAAAATATTTTTTTCTACAAAATAATTTAGAATCATCCTTCTAACTAATTTGATTAGTGAAAATAAAGTAAATATTTCAATTGTTATTGCCAGCAGGTTGAGGAAGGTGATCCTTCCCCTCTACTTAGCACTGAGGAGGCCACAAAGAGAGAGCTGGGACTGTTCAGCCTGGAGAATGAAGGCTCAGGGTGATCTCATCAAGGTATATAAATACCTTACAGGAGGGTGCACAGAGGATGGATCCAGGCTCTTTTCAGTGGTGCCCAGTGGCAGGATTAGAAGCAATGGGCACAAACTGAAATACAGGAGGTTTCATATGAACATCAGAAAACACTTTTTTACTTTGAGGGTGACAGGGCCCTGGCACAGGTTACCCAGGGAGGTTGTGGAGTCTTCATCCTTGGAGATATTCAAAGACATCCGCACATAGTCTTGGGCAACCAGCTGAGCAGGGGGGTTGTATCAGATGACTTCCAGAGGTCCCTTGCAACCTCAACTAGACTGTGATCCTGTGATCCTGTGATTATAGAACAGGAATTATGAAGCTGATTTTTATATTTATTGTTACTCAGCATTGACATTAAGAAGGTTTTTTAAATGTTCCCACATTTATTTCTTGTCCCAGAGCACTCCCTCCACCAAGGAATGTGTGTAAAATTAAGGTATTTCTTTCAACATCTCAATTTTTGACAAATATTTTTAATTAAATTTTTTGCCTGAAAGTCTCCTGGCTATATATACTGATATCACATAAGCTCCTTTTTCTTTTTAGTAAAATATAGACATTCCACTCAATCATTATGATTTGCTGTAGGTTCACATAGAAACAAAGACAAATGTAAGGCACATTTCTATAAGCATACATGCTTGCAGGATGTGGGAGAAAAGTGCACTTTAAAAGTTCAGCACAATACACCACAGAATTCCTTGCCACACTGAACAAATTAAAGGAGCTCCTAAGAATAATATTAATTAAAAAGAAAAAAATAGCTTAGGACAGCTCTTGGTAAAGGACTTCAAGGAAAGTAAGACAGCTCTGAGGAAGAACCTACATCCTTCCCCCAGCCAGAAGTCACCCTGCTGCCTTGCTAATGCTCAGGTTGAAGACTCAAAGGGCACCCTCAGTTAATGACTCTAGATAAGACAGTCCTGAGTTGTCATGGAGTGCTCTCTGCCAGTGGCTGAACTTTGCAATGCCACCTAATTTTGAGCCTCTGGGTCTAACAAGTGAAAAATACAGCTGGTGCCTGTGGCTGTATCAGGCTCATGCCTTGCCACAAGCACCTTCAGCTTCATTGAGGTGGCATAAAACCTTTCCTTCCCTCTCCTCTCCTCTCCTCTCCTCTCCTCTCCTCTCCTCTCCTCTCCTCTCCTCTCCTCTCCTCTCCTCTCCTCTCCTCTCCTCTCCTCTCCTCTCCTCTCCTCTCCTCTCCTCTCCTCTCCTCTCCTCTCCTCTCCTCTCCTCTCCTCTCCTCTCCTCTCCTCTCCTCTCCTCTCCTCTCCTCTTCCCTGCTGAGGGCACAAACCCAGCTTCAGGCCGTGCCAGCTCAGGGAGGTAAACCTGGAGCAGCAGAGAGGTGCTTCTCACCAAAACAGCAAAGAGGTTACAGATCCTCTCTGGAGCTGCAAAGGAGCCAGGGTGATAGGAAAGCCACTCTTCTCAGCATGAGATTTGTTCAGCCGTATCAAAGTATCTTGTCTTTAAGTACATCCTGACTGCAACAGTATCAGTAGGAATATTTCTGATTCAGACATCAGCTGTGACTTAATTTAAATCAGCACAATGTAAAGCAGATTTAGGAATGTGACACTAATTGCTGCTTTCAAAGGAGAGCCAGGGTGACTTGAACTGAAAAATGGCATGTTCCCTCCCACCATCTACCACCTAACTTGCCTTCTCTTGAGAATATTACAGCTGACTTATGATAAATCCTTTTTTTGGGAGACACTACACCTCACTACAAGGCACCACCAACACCAGCCCTGTACTAATCAGGATGTTCGCTGAACTGACTGGAATATTTTTATTGCACAGTAGGGCAATCAAGACAAGTACACATCTTATACATTCAAAACCAAACAAAAGCAAACAACCTTTGTATTTTACAACTGTGAGCACTCGTTTTATTGAGGGACTTACATTCCCCCTATGGAGCAAAGCAGCTATTGCATCAAGGAGTCTATCATTTAAACAGAAAAGCAAACACTGGCATTGCCAGGGGAAAGAAGAGCTTTATAAAGCTTTTCTAAGCAGCATAATACAACTGCCCTTCCTACCACCTTTCCAACTAGCAGTGCAGCAGGTGTGGATTTTAGCCACCATTCTCCCTCTATAGCAGAGGGAACATACAGCTACTACAAAGCTCAGGCTAGAGCTGCTTCATAAGACCACCCTTATTACCCCAAACAAGTAAGTAAATTAAAACTGGAAAGTCTCCATGTTATTGTCAGATAAAACATGCTTTCAAAATCATGTAATCTATTTGTGGGTAAAAGCAGGCTGGGTGAGGCAGTGACCATCATATCAAGTCAGTGGTGAGACACAGGAACAGGTTGCCCAGGGAAATTGTGGCTGCCACCTCCCTGAAAGTGTTCAGGGCCAGGCTGGACAGGAATTTGAGCAACCTGGTCTAGCAGGAGGTGCCCCTGCGCAAGGCAGAGGGGCTGGAGCTAGGTGGTCTTTAAGGTCTCTTCCAACCCAAACCATTCTGTGATTCTGTGATATGATTCTAGTACTCAGCTGGAGAGTGGCCCAAAGTGTCCCGGCTCTGGTGCTGGCAGAGGCAGAAGCAGTCATGTCATCAGAGCAGACTTATTACAAGCTCTATTCTTTGCTAAAGAAGGCACTTAAAACCAACTACAGTGGTTTTGGTTTGCTTTAATCAGTAATCAAAGGCAAATAAAATGCAGTGGAGAACAAAGATGCATGGTGTTGCACAAATGCAAGCAGGTGTTTGAAATACAGGGCAGATTACCATGGTTAACCTGTGGGAATGGAGGTGGGGGAGAAGGCACAGGAAGGAGTTTGGAAGGCAAAAATGTAGTTTCATTGGGGAGTTACATTCACAGCAGAGATTCCTGTGTTTTAACCTCACTTGAGTGAAGAATATCAGTTTCTGCTGAGGGTAGCTTAACATATTAACAGTATGGGACTGGCTTGTTTGAGCTGTGTTTTTTTAGACATGTAGGTGGCCTACTGTGCTGAAACTGTTCCTGCAACTATCTTCTCAAGTCTGTTCCCTGAGTAGCCACTAATTCCCCTGTGTGTCACTGCAATCCAGCTTACTCAGCAGCAACACACTGCTGGAAGCTTGTTTTGCCCACAGGGAATACAGCAGGCAATCCTCCATGGCAAGGCTGACAGTGCAGTCCTCTTAAAAAAAAAAATCTGACACAAGGAAGAAGGGGGTCCAGACAGCTTTCCCACTCAAGAGTCTTACTTTGTGAATATTTTTATAACCATCTGTCCTGAAAGTTGACACCAAGATCTAAATGAACAATTAGAAAGGGGGGGAGAAAACAACCTAGGTCACTGATCACTAGATTTGTAGATTATGGCTACTAGTTAAAATGATGTCACCTGTAGTCTGATGGAAGGCTGGTAATGCGCTGCAAGTAGCATGATTTGGGCATATGAAAAGTAAAAAAAAAAAAATCAAAAATCACTGTGGGACATTTGAACCCCAGTTTCTACTTTGAAAGCTGCCTTTTCAAGAGAAAGAAGTCCAATATTCCCCATTCACATGCTAATTCCCTTGTTTCAGCAAACTGGTATTCTCCTTCAGGTGCTCACATTAGAATAAGATGAGGAGCTTGAATCTGTATCTTTCATAGGCAAGACAACCAGGTTTCAAAATTCTCAAAATGCAACTACTTGGAACATAACACTCCTGCATCCAGAATGTAATTTGCACTTTTATTTTAATCACTAGTGATCCATTGTTCCAAATTTCTTTAAATAAATGTCCCCCACTGCTGCCTATAGCTTCTCTAGAAACAATTTTGAATATTTTGCAGGTAAAAATAGCAAAAGTGTTGAAATTCATGCCGTTCCTCTCCAGAGCAGATGACTGATGAAATGCACATTTCCAAGCCTGTGAAAATATGAGCCAGAAATAAATAGCAAATGAGATTATCCTTATATTGATTTCTCTGCAGTACATTCTGATTAACTGGCAAATCAAAGAGGTTTTTTTCCAGCTACCCCACTAAGATCACATTCTTCATTCTCTCGATGTGTGGCTTCTGATAAGTAAGTGCTTCTTTTTGCTATCAGATACCTGGGGGCTTTCTGCTCTGCTATCCAAAAAGCTTGATCTTCTTCCTGTATGTCTGAACTTTCAAAAGGTGGATTCCAATGTTCTCTTCAAAAGACTCCACCACAAAATTTCGTGTTCATATCTTTTACAGCCTATGCCAAAACCAGCATGTCTCACTGAAACCATGCTGGTGCACTTGGTCCTTCTTAAGGTGTTAAAGCAACCACCAGGACAATGTCTGAGCCTGTAGGATATTTTCTATCACTAGAAGACCTTTGCAGAAATCAACACAAATGTGTTTATCTGAAAGATTTTCTGTGGTATAATCAATGTCTAGTTCAGAGACTGTTGCTGGTGTTATGATGAGCTGTCTAGCCTGAACTTCAATATCCAAAGACCTAGTAGTCCAACTTGTCTTAATCATAATTTAAAAAAAACCCCAGTGTTAATGATCAGTATGACACAAGTCCAGATGTCATGACAGAAAGCAATATCATTCTTTTACCTTTGTTAAGGTGTGAAAAGGTTTTTTGAAAGTTCATTTAACTTCCAAAAGCCAAACAGCTGCCCAGATGTTCATCCAAGGCTTGCTTTTGCAGTGGCATTGCTGTGATGTCTTGGCTGAGTTTTGCTTAGAAAGCTGTTGTTCAGCTACAAAAAGAGTTCAAGCTAAAACCACATGAAAGTAAGTACACAGAAAAAATGCAATTATGGAGGCACTAATAGTTAGCTGGAAAATACTGGGTGTGAAAGAAGATGCAACACCATAAGAAAAGAAAACGGAGACTCAGCAGACAGCAGCTTGGCCAGACAAGGATCTGTGACCCTCTCCAAAGAGCCATGAAAATGAAAACTTCCTGACCAACAGCTGCCTGCCTGCCTCGTAATATTTCCAATACTTAGCTGAGTACCCTGTGCTTAAGTAATAGTTAATACTTAAGTAATGCTTAGATGAACAGCCTGTTTGTCGTACCTATGTACTGTATTCATTAGCCATCAAATACCTGCCACGTCTTTTTAATCCTGCAGTTTTTAAATAGTAGAGAGTGCCCAAAGAAGAATGGCCCACTGAGAAAAGGTTTCAGGTGTGAGCATTAGTCCTGGCTCTCTTTTCCTTCTCTCTCTTCCCCTACTTCCTTAATTCCTACCACACTGTAAGACTTCAAAGCCTAAAGTTACCAGATACCACCAACCAAAATAGAGCTGGATAACATGCATCACTAGATAATGCTGCTGTCTAACAGAGGGGGTTGCTGTAAAGAGGATTTTTTTCCACTTGTAATTGGCATCAGCAGGCTCTCTCTAGCCATATTTAAAAGCAAAATAAACTGAGACATTCAGTTCTGACAGTGCCTCTTGAATTAGAAGAAAGAAGGAGTCAGCTTTCACTAGAGGGCACATTGTGCTTGGATTTTATATATACTATTCCAAACTGGAATGATAAGGTGAAAACCATAAAGGTTGAACACAACTATGCTGTATGACTGAATCCTCCTAGATGGCAAATGGCAGCATGCCTTTAAAATGCTCCAGCTCCAGGCACCACAGACAAGGTATGGCAGTGGGTTATGTTGTATATCTCATACAACATAACCCACTTCCATAACCCACCTATATCTCTATATATATGAGATATAATTTTTCCTGGGGCTGGAACCATGTCCATCAACACTGCAGAACAAATCCCTGGGACAGTCATGACTTGTACTTCATGCAGGGACAAGGGGAGAGGAAGAAAAGGAAATATCACATAGTAAGCATGTTCTCACTAACTGATAGCAAAATTCTCTAGAAGTTTTAATTTGAAGGAAACAATGTACAGTACAGAAATGGGTGAGGAACAAATCCAAGGACTGCTCCCAGATAAAGACTGTAGGTAATTTCACATTAAGCATCAGGAACAGTAACTCCACATGTATTTGGCAGGTAGTGTGGCACCATAGACATAAATCCATGCAGTCCACTGGTTTGTTTTGAGACTTTGATAGCTCGATTATCCACATTTTAGCCTATCTCTAGGCTGGTCCCATGGGGTGAAAGCCTGCTGGCACCCTTGAGCTTCATCCAAAAGGCATCCCACCAGAGTGCTCAGAGATCAGCCCCCTGGGCAGCCCAAGGCATCATTAGAAACACGATTAGGAGATTTGCTTCACAAATGCTAATCCAATTTAAAACCTTACTGTAGACACATCCGAGCTGGCAAGCTGTAAAAAAGCATCCCTGAGGAGTTTGCTTGTGCCAGGCAGGGGGTGGACTTCCACACTAGCTGGAGAACTAGACCAAGGTCCTGTACCAGTGCCTGCTTGGAGGGCAGGGTTCAAGAGTGCTGCGTGTATATAGCTTCATGTCCTGTAACCAGTCTTGTGCTGACAAAGGTGAAAGTCAGAGGAAAAGGTGTGATATGAGTGGCTTCACTGCATTTCTGAGTTTTGCAACCCAAAGGTGTGCAGCAGCAAAGGAGAAGTAGTCCCAGCCTGGCAGGACTAAGGCAGCAGGATCTGAGCAAAACAAACTGAAACTGCCACCTATCATTTGGTTTGGTTTATGTTTTTACTCTCCAGCAATAGTCAGAAGACAAACCAGTTTTGATTGTTGCTGCTTATGCTATTGGTAGCAGCAATAACAACATAGACTGCTATTAAATATTTTAGGGAGTGTAAGGAAAAGGATGGAATGTAAACAAACAGTAAGTTAATATTGTTCTTTCAAAACAGCATCCAGGAGGGGTCACGCTATGCATTGTTTCTCCTCAAATAAATCCTAAATTCCCCTGACCTTGCAGCTGTGTGACAAGTCAGGTCCATACCACTTTGTGCACACATTCCTCACAAGCAGCCAAGGCAAGCTGCCCTCCAAAATTAAAGATGGCAAGAGTAACTTTGATGACAAGGGGAAAAAATTGAGCTTTGCCTGCTAATAATAAATTGTAAGCTTACCAACGAAGGCAGGAAAGTGCAATAAAAATACAGTATGCACAGAGGAAGGCTGCACATCAAAGAATCCCCTGTTCCAGCGTGGGACAAGCTCCCGTGGGCACAGGGGAGAGCTGCAGGGGTGCAGGGAGCTGCTGCAGAGCGCTGCAGGTTGTTGCAGTGTGCCATCTAGTGACTGCCAGGGCTTGGGCTGGGGTTGTGCATCTGGAATATTAATATCATTGGAGAAGGTAGGAGGGAGCGGGGTCAGCCTTTACGAGGCTACTTGTTCCTCCTTGGAGTCACTGAGCAGTTATCCTCACTCTCTGGACTGGGAAGCAACTGCCTTGCCCTGTGGGTGCTATATCCAATTCCTCAGCTGTGAAGAAATGTGGAAAAGGCAGGGAGGATACACACAATTGTTTTATCATACTCCTTCATGGGTTTTTTTCCCCTTCCTCTCTAACCAGAGTGAGGAATTATCTCAGACACAGTGAGTTTGACTTCATGATCAGACAGAAGTTCCTTTTCAAGGTATAGTGCTCAAGCCACTGGAGAGGCAGCAGAATAAAAAGAAATTAAATGGTGGTGTTCCGTATTTCCCATTGTGACACACATATGACCCGTGACACATTTTTGAAAGAGGGAACAGAATAGACTACAAAGTCAGATGTTCTTCAGCCTGCAATATAGGACCAGAAGGAGGTAGGGAAAACACCATATTGTACATGCGTGCCATTTTCAATGAACATCAATAACTGGAAAAAGCAAGAAAAACCCTCAGGTGGCTTAGGAATGGAGACAGATGTTGCACATTGCCAGTGAGCCTGTAGAATTCTGGGAATACAGGACTTCAGATGGGGGAGAAGATGGCAGGTCAGATTTTACTCATAATTTTTCACTGTGAATTTTTTTAGCATCACACAATTACACTTCTTCACCCAGATTTGGGTACCAGAATACAGACAGAAGATAGGAAAATATGGAAGTAATTTATCAAACAGTTTTAACAAAAAAAAACAGGTAGCTGTCACTTAGTCACACTTGTCTATTCTCTCCTTAGGACAGGATTTCAACAGAGATTGCTTCCTCACATGGAGGGAAAGCACTGGTAGCAAGCCTTTTCTCAGACAACTATAGCTGTTTACAGAGAGGATTTGCCTTAGTGTTGGGGAGATCTGTTTAACCTGTTGGTTGAAATCCAGCTTGAGGATGGGATATGGTCAGTAATATTAGCTAAATCCTATTAAACTAATAAAGGATTCGGATTTCTTCCTCTAAAGTAGATATTCAAAGGGTGGGTTTAAACCTACAAAACTAAGAATGATAAATTCAAATTAAATCCTTTTAATCTCTCTCCATTTATCAGCATTCTTTTGGGATAGACAGGATAAAAATGACGGGGGTGTTGATATGATACCAGCATTGTCTCTCCTTTAACATGATAAAAGCAATTCAAAATCTGACTATCAGAAAAATTTTAATTCATTCCTTTGCAAGGGATATGCAAACACAGTTTTATTGAAGAATCTGGAGTCGAGGGCACCGTATGGCACATCCAAGGCTAACCTGGGAGCTGGTTTCTTAAAACACCTAGCTGCTGCTGGTTGCTGCCTTGAATGTGATGAGCTGCACTGGGTGCTCAGGAGCTGGAGTATCTGAACAAATTAGAAGACTGCCTGTTTCCTTCAAAGGGATGCTGTAGGGTTACAAGATGTAACAAAAGTCAGTTTAAATCAAGAGCATACAAGAGTATACTCTTAAAAGAGTATAGCTTGCTAACTGGTGATTTGGAAATAATCAGTGTCAAAACTGTAGTCAAATAGCTTTTCTGTTGGGTTGGACATAAATAACTCCTAAAACCCTTCATTTAACGTACTCAGCCTGGCATACATGTGTTACTTTGTACAGCTGTAACACCAACTTTGTATGTCACTCAGTTAAATCTGGTTAAAAAGTTAAATCTGCAAGTGGTTGAAACTAGAAAAAGTGTAGGGAGGATTTGTCTGTATGCACACTGGAAGAATCACCAAGAATTTAAAATTTTAATGCTTTCTTTTTTAGTACTGTTGAGTGGCAAAATATTTACATCTGATTTCTAAATTTGCTAGTAAGAGATCAACTAATATTTAACTAATTAAGAGACTAATACTAGCCTCCAGAAGCTGGCTGATTTTTCTGATGTATAATTACACTGACAGCAAAGACCATCACAAACTCTCAGCCACCTACCTTAGGGCTCAGAGCTGCCCTGGGTCCTCAGCAGGCAGCCAAGCAAGGTAGCATCTCACCAGGGGACTTGGTCAGAAATGTCCCATTTTGGTGGTAGGAGCTGTTGCCCCTGGGCAGGCTGCAGGCAGGAGGCTGTGAGTGATCACTAGGCCTCCAAGGGAAGAATTTCAAAGGGAGAAGGGAGCACAAAAGAAGAGGTTGCCTAGCAGAAAGCAGTTCATAACCAAAAGGATAAAAGAGGAAGACAGAAACATTTGGCTGAGCTTTATTTCCTTAAGGTTACCCACAGGCAGACAACAGGCAAGCCTTGGTCTGGCAGATAACCCAACAGCTTTGGTCTTCCTTGTGCATGCAGTGAAGGTTCCTCAGCAACTCTGAAGGCAGCTGGCACTGCAGGAAGAATTATCCCTAAGTTGCCAGGGGTGTTTTTTGTAACACAAGAACTGCTCAGTAAGAACTGGAGTGAAATGGCCTCTGTGTTTCTCGAGAAATAAGGGTTACTTGACCAGCGCTTGAATTTGGATCTTTTTTGGACATAAAAGATAAGGCACACAGGGAAAATAAATAGCTTTATAAAAATAAACTATCATCTCCAATCACAGCCATGAATTTTAATACATTAGCCCCTCAGGTTCACTTGCTCATGCTTTCTTTTTCACATTACCTCTGAGCAGTAAGGGGGAATGCTGCAGATAAAAGAGAGAAAAGAAGATGCTCTTCCAGCTCTGGGGATTTGACATAGGAAGTATTGCCTATAATCAAAGCAACCAATTTCTCCTGAAGCACAGAAATAGCAGCAGATGATGTCATGAACAGAGTAGGTAGGTGACCAGAAATAAGAGCAACAGAAAAACAGATATGAGATTTGTAGCCCAGAATTCCAGAAGTAACAATAATTCAGAAGCAACAAGCTATAAAAAGCAAAACTGATTAAGAAAAGGAGTCTTTGGCAGCTTGCATGAAAAGGCAGATCCCTCCAGCCTGGGTGTTCCATTTCTGGCAGTGTGAATGGTACTTGATGGGGAATGCACCCTGGTGAAAAACGTTGCTTCTGTGAAGGAGGTAAGGCATGTTCTATTTCCATTAATCCAGAAATGCATTAAGAAGAAAAAAACCCAAGACACTGGAAGTGTTCAAAACAGGTTAGCTAAGTCAGAGGTATTAATCCAGCATGAGAATTCCCAACTGCTGACTCATATGCACCTGAAACACAGCTCCTATCTCAGTGCAAACAGTTTCCATAGATCCATAGATATATGTGGACATGCAAAAAGACAGGGCTGTGTAGAGAGAGCCACGTGTCCCTCCTAGGGTTCCCTGGCCACCCTTTCCACCTGAAAGATGCTGCTTGACGAAGCCATGGTAGATCAGATGCCATTTACAGCTACCCTGCCCTTGCTGGGTTTTTGTTTTGGTTTTTTTTGGTTTTTTTTTTTTTTGTTTTTTTGGAGGTTCTGCTTGGAAGTCTTAGAGGTTTAAAGGCAATGTGGTGACAAAAAGCAATGAAAAGCCCAGCATGGCAATTTTGGGCAAGCTGGTACCACACTATGCATCACTGTGTCTGTGGCCAAAACCAAACTGCTTCTAGACAAGACATTAGTCCAGATAATACACCCCTGCCCTGCTGCATGTTGACTACTCAAGTAGAATGGGCTCTTCTCTTTGTCTGTAGCTGTCAAGTCACACCCTTTTTGTCAATAAACCTCAGTATAGTCACACCAGCAGAAGTAATAACACCCTTGGGTGGAGCTGACATGGCTCCCAGAGATTAGATCCCTTCTCTCCCCCACGGGGAGAGGTCACTAAAGCACTGAGTTGTACTAGTGCAAGCTATAAGGGTAGTATCATTTACCAGGAATATCTGGTAATATTATAGCTAATATTATTTGCTATATAGCTAATATTATTTGATAATATATAGAAATGATTATGGTCAAAGTTTTATCAATAGCTGAAACTTTGAGGTAAAAAATTCGTTTGTGCTCCAGCTAAATTTGTTTCTCTCACGTACACAACTGCTTTGCTAATAGTCCTACACAGACATCCTTTCTTCTTAAATACTATAGGGCATTCACATTCCTAGGAATGCATTTGAGGATGAGAGCATAGCTCCTGTGGGAACACACATTTTAAAACTTGCAGAACTCAGGCTAAAGGCCTAGCCTAAAATGAAAGTTTATGATGTCCTTTTAGAGATAGCAGAAGCAAGTAACTCTGGGAAAGTCTGTATTGACACGATGAAGAAAAAATAAACACAGCACCTTTCAAACTAAAAAAAAAAAAATAAATTACTCATAGCCCAGGAAATGATGAGCTGAGCTTTTAAAACTTAACACTAGGAAGTACAAATTTGCAGAGAACTGATCTAAACAAGTACTAAAACATCCTACACAGCAGATACCAGTACTGAAAGGGTAGCAATATTGCTCTGGGGAAGCTGAGCACACCATTGCTTGGTGCCAAGGAAATTAGCCCTTCTACCATTAGTCTCTACATAGGTTTTGATGTTATACCATGTGTTAATTATTTTCAAATCACAAGTGCAAACACTCACCCTGATTGGAAAATTAGCAGATTTCAAACTCAGGTAATTTCCCCCTAATGAGGAACTTGTTGAACTGAATTTAACAATTAGCTCACACCCTTTGCTGGCTGGGTCTGGCAAGGCTACAAGATGACACAGAAACTCACCTTTTCCAGTAATTTACCATAAAGGTTGAACATAAATTCAGAAGTCATTTTCATGCTGTTTCTGACTCCTTTAGCTCTTAAGGCAGTGATTTTCAAAGGGTGGCAGAGGAGGAAGTGCTGCCCACGCTGAACAGTTCTCCCTTAGTTTGTAACCTTCCTCCTCTGGGTCAGTTTATTTGAGTGCCTTTTGCTCCATACCAAGCCTCTGCAAAAAGGATTTCAGAGCTTAACAGAGTAACACTTATGATTTATTGGTCATTATACACAAAGAGCTAATAAGTTAATGGTCTTGCCACCCCTGATAAGGCACCCCAGGAGTCACTGGGCAGCCTTCAGTTGAGAAAGGAAAGGTTCTGCTGCTGCTTGGAAAGGGCTGATCATTGACATTGCTAAACTGCCATCCTCAGGCTACTTGGTTGGGTTTCTGTAGGATTTTATATACTTTTCATGTTGGTTTTTCCCTTCAAGAATGCTAGAGCTGCTAATTCTCCCTGTCTCAACACTCTGTCCTTTGCCAAGCAGCCATACCATTCTTCTCATGGCTCTGCCTGCAGTGTCTTGCAGCCTTTCCTCACAGCTCAGCAGTTCCCCTTGATGCCTGAACCCACTTCAGCCTGTATCAAAACTGTGCCTTAGATCCTAGAAGGCATCTGTTATCTGGTGCCTGAATATCTAGAGGGGGAAATGGCATTTCAGCTGCTAAATTGTATTAAAGGAGACAAAAATAAAACCCTTAGTTTTCTACATGTGTTGTGACCCTATCTGCATAATGGCTGCTGGGCAGAAGGTGGCCTATTTGCAGTTGTGAAGGGAAAAGACATCCACAAAGGAAAGGGAAATTCCCTTTGGACAATTATTCTCTCTCCTGAGAACTAACCAGGAATGTCCAATATATTGCCAAAATTAAAGTCTGATTTCTCAATCAAAAATGTAATTTTTTTTTTTCTATAAAGTCTTCCTCCAGTTTTAAATGTACATCGTGTCAGTGGAAGTTTTATTTGTTTGAAGAACACTAAAAACTTTTCAGATATTTCAAGCTGCCTTGGGTATGTGGTGAGGCACCTGTGCCTTCAAGTGCTGTGCTGGCACACCAACTGCTTGGGTGTTGGGCAGTAAGAGGCATGGGCATAGGCACACCAAGCTTTTGGAATGTAAGGAAAGGGTAACAGGAATTGAGAAATGGCAAAATAAGTTATTCTGCAAAAACAGCGTTCTGAGCTCTCTTGGGGTGCTGTTTTGATTGTCTTTCTGTATACACATTTTAGTAAGAACTGTGGTTTTGAGAAGTAAAGAATGAAGAGTTTGGCAGTATCTGCTAAAAAGGGTACACAGGGATCCGTGGGGAGTTATACAGAGGCGTGACTCAGGACTGAAAAATAGCCTAAGATATTCTGCCTACCCTCTCTTGCAAGTCACCAGTACATAGACCTGTTCTTCACACCAATTCTACAACCTCTGAAGAGATACTCTGACCTATAGCTCTTACTCAAATGAGGCTATGAGAGCTGAGAGCAACTTATTTTGTTGTTCTGGTGGACGCATAACCTCACCATGATCTAACTCACCAAACAATTGCTTAGCTCAAACAGTCTCAGATTAATTTGTGATCTTACCACATTTAAGAGGCAGTATTTTTCAGAGCAGGGAGGTGAAACTGGGTAACTTCTGCAGCCTATTCCTAGCTGTTACAAAATTTCACTGTGTGGCTTTGGGCAAGTTCTCTAAATTTCTCTGCCTCAGCTTCCCTTTGCTGATGATCATGCTCACCAGGTTCAGGCAACTGTTAGAATTATCTAGTTAACAATTTTAAAACAGTAAAATAATCAGAGTGTTATCTAACCTTCTTCCCCCACAAAATGTATCTTAAAAATAGTGATCCATTTTACCTGGGAGCTAGGGAGGTGATAGCAGGTTCATGAACTGTCCTGAAGGAACACAGGAATGGCTGTCAGTAAAAGCAGTAGCTGTCAGCAGCTGTCAGACCTTGTTTTAAAGGATAAGGAAGCCAAGTGGCAAGGTGTTGGATAAATGGAGCTGCAAATGACCTATTTTAACATTTTCATTTGCTGTGTGTCAAACGGCTGCTCTATCCCTGTCTCAGTTATCCGCAGGTCTTCTTCCGAGCTTCTCTACTTCTTACATTAAATCTACCTATTCCCCAACTTTTTCATTTTACTGTTGTTTGCATCCTTACTGTTTTACCTAACTTCTTCCCCTGCTCCAGCTCTGGGAACCATGGGATCACAATTCAGCTCTTGTACTGTCTTCCAACCAGAGCCCGTAACACGGTCTTCTGGAACAGGAGGCACTCAGTGAGTGTTTTTTCAAAACCAGCTTAAAAGACAGATGGAAAAGAAGAGCACTGAGCAGCTTTTGTTTGCCAGCCCACTCCTGCAACATTACAAGGTGCTAATGTTCATCCTCCCCACCCTGTGTGTGTTTGCAGCTCCCACTGCATAACCCTATGTGATGCTCCAGGAGGCATCAGTCTGTATTCACCTTCACACTCTCACCTTTAGCTCACCAAGACCCCAACCACGGGACTCATCTTTCCCCTGTGTTCTCATGAATTGCTTCCAAATGCCTAAACTCTCTTCACCTTTGATCACACACCTCTGTGTAGGCTTATCTTTATATTTAATGGTGTTAGTGCCTTTGATAATCACTAAGACACTGATAAAGTTACCTTTACCCTTCCTCACTTGATAATCCCAAGCAAACATAGCATAAAGGTCATGCTTTCACCTTAACACTCATTACTTTACAGCAGCTGTATAAAGTGAGTTGTGAATGTTTTCAAATGCTTTAATCACAAACACATAGTTGAAAGGAAATTTTTTTCCACTGACCTGAAAGGGATCCTTATCAGAACTGGAGGAATTTCCGTCTTTCTGGTTTGTTTTTTTCATACTCAGACTGCCTAGGGTCCAACCCGGAGGATGTGATTTGCAATGTTTAATTTCAAGAGCACCAGAATGAATGCACTGTAATGAAGGCCACCTGCTGCCCCTATCTACTAGCCTTCAGATGCCTATCCAGACACCAGACCTAGATGAGGCAGGCTATAACTATTGGTCTGAGCCAGAGCTGGGTAAGGAATTCTTAATTAATTCTTAATTTAACCTAATTCTTAATTTAACCTAATTCTTAATTTCAAAAGCTCAAAAAGAAAAAATAAATTTGCAACAACAAGAGCAGTATTTTCTACTGCATTCATACAAGCTGTAACTCAGGAAAGCTCAGGATAAAGTATGTCCAGTTTCACTCTGGTTCTGTGTAAATGACTCCTGGAGTGAGACCTCCATGACTGTACTCAGTAAAAAGACACATCTTCACTATCAAATATAAGTCAGCTTGACAATGACCTTGGTACATTTTACTGCTGAAATGTGTCAGATGATCACAACAAATATTAAGTATTTACCCACAAGCATAATTGTTAGTGTTACCTGTGTCTAAAACAGGCCCACACTGTTGTTTGCAAGATGTATTTAACAAGGACTTCAGAGACAGGAGGATGCCAGACAAACAGTGATGGGTGAAAGCTCCTGCAGTGTCCTGGCAGCTGCCTTCACTGGACCTACAGACACTGCATCCCTGTTTGAATGCACTTCCATGCCCCCATGCATGGATCCACTCTTCCATGCCACAAATCCCACCCCCCAAAGGCACAGCCCTCACAGAACTGCTACAGAAAACATTTTCCAGTAATACTCATTTGTCTCATTTTCTTTAGTAATTAAAGCCTTTTACAAAGCATTCCACAAAGATTCCTTACCAACTTAAAATATTCTCTTTTCCAGTTTTGAAGCTGCTTGAGCTCACAGCCAACCATTCCCAATGCCATTATGAAATGAAACACTGCTCTGCAAGCCTACAAATGTACCTGTAGCCTAGACTACAATGACATAAAGCACCATTAGGAATATGCTAATAGCCATAATGTTAAAATACATTAAGATTTCCCATGTTAAGAATATGTTGGCTGATGCCAGCTAATTCTACTGACACACTCTAATGCAGAGTAAAAATTTCCACCTAAATTATTTTTTAAGTGGAAAGTACAGATTTCCTCACATTAATGAGCACAAAAATCTGTATTAATTTCCCAGACTGCCTAATAGGAAAAAAAAGTATATAAAAACTGTTCCAAACATGTCAGACCAAAAATAATTCAATTTTATACTACAGTGGAATCCTTCACGTGCTAAAAATATTATTTCTAACCTCAATCAGAAAGAAAACACTTTGTTTAATTTACTCCCCTTTTCTACTTCTAGATGGTTCAGTAGCTGTTTTCAGTACATTCCATCTTCCACCAACTTCCAAATTGAAGGTACTTTTTTAATTCCTTGTAAACTAAAAATAAATCCCCACTTATCAGAGCCCAACTTTGCTCTGATAAGTTATATTTGATACAATATAGGTAAAAGATGACATTAACATCTTTTCCAACATGGAATATTTTCCCAGATTACATATGGAACAAGCATTCTTGCTGTGTGGACTGGGTATTTACTTATAGGTGTCAGGCAAGATGAGGCCATACAAGTGCTTGTGTATGGCACTGCACCTTCCATCCCAACAAACAAAGAATTCAAATGCTCACTAAACATAATATCAATTTATAAATTAAAGCAAGCTAACCCAAAGCAATTAGGTTCATCCAAGAACATCAGAGTCATCTGCAAAAAGTAAAAACTGGCTTATGCAAAATTGTGTAAATAGAAAAGATCCTGTAATACTTGAAGTCCTCAGATTTGGGGTGAAGAAGCTGGGAAGGTAAGGATTTTTTGAAAGAGATTCCTTTCAGTAGGTGTTATCCCCACAGATACCTTTATCACAACGACCCTGAATATTATTATTATTCCCATTTTCCAAGCAGGGAACCAAAGCACCAAGCACCACCCCAGAGCCATGGTGGAAGACATGGTAGACTCTGACTCCTACCTTCTTTTTCCAGGCCAGCAACAGGGAATCTGCTGTCCCTAGGAAGGACATCTGCCAGTGACATACTTACAAATAGCAAATGTGAATTTACCAAGTTAGGAGGTGAATTGCCAAGGAATGTAAAAAGCCTTGCCCTAAAGAGATGATCATTTATGTAGGTGGAGAGCCCAGACAGGTTTGAGGATTTGAGAACAAACATATGCTAATGCATTTACTGATCAGAATTAGCTTTGGTGAGTCATGGCAGAGTGAAAGCTGACAAATTTTAATGGAGGAAGGATGGAAAAATGCTGTGTTAGACACGACAGTAATCCAGGGTGAAATAAGATTTTTAAAAAGTCAAAAGAGGTAAGAAAGAATGACTATATGGATTAACTCTAACTCATAGCCATTCTAACAGCTCAAAAAAAAAAAAAAATCACATTGTGAGACAGTTTGTCGACATCAACTAGCAGCATAACAGCATAAAAGTACCTGCTATGAAATCTTATTAAATAACATGGTATAAAACCCCTCACACCATGTATGTATCACTGGAGAATACATGGGATTATCCTTCCACAAGTGGTCCTTTTAGCTCACAGGCATTTATGTCAGGAGTTGGTCCAACATGGACAGTGGCTATTTGTGGTGCAAGAATACACAGGCTCCTGAAGCTGAGCCTCTAGGTCCTGCAGAATAAGAGTACTGGGGCTTCTAAACCCTTGGCAATCCACCTCCACTAGCTGAACCATTCAGGATAATCTTAGGAGTCTCCTTGCTCTCTACAGCTTCTTCAGCTGGAAACTCTGGAGGCTCCAGGTCACCGTATCTTCTCCGATAGACCACTCTTGAGAGTAGGGTTATCAGAAACATTTCCATGATGAGGAGCTGCTGGATCATATCTGCCAAAAAAAAAAAAAAAAAAAAAAAAAAAGGGAGGCAAAGAAAAAAGAAAAGCACCCAATAAGGGGAAATGAGTGCCAGGCACAAAGTAAATACCTGGCTTATTAATTTTCATCTGTGCAAAAGGAACAGATTTCACCAGCCTATTCCCATAGTGGAGTCTCTCTCATACTTGGCAAGAAAATCAGTTACAGAATTATGGTATCACCCATCAATAAGACTGCAGTAAATTGTGCATTCAAAATGCAAAAGATTTAAGAGCAATTATTCATGTTGATTTCATGTCCTCTTATTCCAACTTCTGTTTTTCTAGTTTTTCTCTATGACTGTGACAGCTATAAAACTTGTCTTATTATTTTTTAAGTAAAAGCTGAGGTTGTTCAAAAGCTACATGATCCCAGGAAATTAATGTTTTGGGAAAACACCCAATACTGCAGGTAGCAATGCTGAACTGGCACCTCTAGAAGTAAATTAAGAACATCCTTCCCAAAAGAACTTACATGATCCTCTTGCTGAAGAGGAGAGTGGTGGAGCACAGGGAATGATTCTTTGCATGGCCAAGATGTTGATAATAGCTGTCTGCAAGTGGTTCAGAATGACAATAAACTGCACCAGAAAGAGAAAACAGATGCCTTAGCTGCCAGTAAAGAGTTTATAGCTCACAGAATTCTAATTTCAAAGCAGATGTTATTTTCCCTCATTCCTCCTTTCTTGCCCTCCCTCTTCTCTCATCTACCAGAAGGCTGCCTGCTACTCTGCAGAATTCATCTTTAGGTCAGGATGATACTGCTCTGAATGCAAGTGTTACATTAGACCTCTGTTTGAAAAAATCTTTCTTCTCAGCCTTTCATTTGGAATGTGCAATATATACAGAGCTCCCACCTGGGGATCCCATCTCTGAATAACAGGTAACCATGTTTTAAAAACTTCCTGTTAATCTAACTCATGAGGTTATGGTCTCCTTTAGTGTGGGAAGGACTACAGAAAAGAATGTCTGTTCTGTTGTCTCCTCTTTTTGCCAAAGCAGGTAGATATGATGTTCCCCAAGTTATATGGGATTGGCTTCTTTTCCAGAAGGGATAAAGGACTCTTCACAGCTTGGCTTCATCAACAATCACACATCATGTTACCTGCTGATTGCTGACCCAGGCCCTTGCTGCCTTGGAGAGATCCATGTGTCCCTCTAGATGCTGGTGTAGCTGTGACAGTGTGAACCTTCACATTAACATAGTTTGCCATCCTAAGCATGGATTCACCCAAAGGCAGCTTTGCAGGTGTGACTGTCCTGTTTATTGCATTTGTAAGTACTCAGTCATTTACTTAAACCATACTGCACCAGCCTTTCTAAGTGTCCTATCCAAGGATGCAAATCCACAGATTCTGATATACTCTCTTCAGACTGATGTGGACAAGGGCAGCCCTGTCCCAGAGCATTTTTAGTCTAACCTATTTGGTTCTGTTCCCTACTTTTTAATGATTCCCAGACAGTATTTTCCTTATTTTCTAACTCTGAAGTGCAGAACGGCCAAGAAAAATAGTGTCAAAACAGAACACTGACATGATGAAACAGTTTGAACAGCCATTCCCACAATGCTGCATATCCTCTCCTGGTTCTTAAAAGCACACAGCAGCATTTTTACATTGTGTTTCAGGATACTGCATCTATGTTGGTTTGATTTCAGTTGCTTAGAGATTAAGATTTTACACAGCTTTCACATCTTCAGCTCTACTGAGAGACTAGAAGTAAATTGGCTCAGTCTGAAACTGAACAGTAGCCAAGGTGAGTGCTTAAATGTGTGCAGCTTTATTCAGGCAAAAAAAGCCTTTGCACAGTGCATTTAATGGGAAAAAAGTACTGTAACTTGCCAACAAAGGATGAAGAACCAGAGAGAGAGTTACATCAGCCATTAAGAGAAATTCTTATCAGAAATACTAAACATCTCACCTGATAAAGAGCAAATTTTGGGATGATCTTCTTGCAGGTAAGGACAGTCCTGACTTGTTGAAACATGATTGCAACTGGCCACAGAGCAATAATGGTGAGGATACCATTGAAGCAGTTAATCCATATTGCAGCTCCTTTGGGAGATAACTGAGAAGCAAATCATACAAGTGTACCTATAAAACTTTACAGTGCATTTTACTATTTCCAGGATGAAATTGTGAACTGAATGATGCAGATGTTAAAATGCTTGTTTCCATCTCCATGAAAGTTGATGGCAGCAGCAGCTGCTGAGATTTGGGTAGGGAAACTTCACAGTACCAACTGGAGTGTTAGCAGAGTGCTCTTGCCCAGCAGGCACCAACATGTAAATCTGGTCAGCCTGGGAAGGTAACAACTGACAAAACCCCTCAGTCTGGACCCCAGCAACAACTGGGAATGCTCAGCAGCTCATGAGAGCATATTCAGCATGACATCTTAATGATGTCATTTATACCATCAAAGAATAAAAAAAGTATTGTTTTCAATCTGAGTTATCCAAGAGGTGCAAAGTTACTAGCAGATACAGACTTCTCCATCATCTTGCAGCTTACACAGTACTATCTTTTCTACTTTGCACTGATATAAAGCCAACCATGATTTGCAGAAAAACATAGAATTAGGCTTCCTATTTACATGGCAGCACACCACATACTTGCTTGTTGAGGGAGTATATTACAAAAAAAACCAAACAGGAAAGGTACATCCCACAGGGCAGCTTGCAGTCCTGCCATTCTAACCATACAAGATGGGAAACACTGGTGCATGATCTGCTGCCCAACCCACCCTGATGCCCAGTTTTGTTCCAAGAGGAGGCAAGAAATGGAAAATCTGAGGGAAGAAAGAAATTATATGCTTCAGGGTCTCAAAAGACTACAGCTAAGGATTCACTTGGAAGTGTCCCCAGATTTCACAGTTTAGTTGTAAGCTAAGATGCTAACATTAGCCCTAAAGCTATGGATTTTGTGGAATATCTCTGGTGAAAATATTTACTTACATTGTAAAGGACGTAGTTGCCATTAGTCCAAAGCACTATTGCTAAAAACATGAGCACAGGTCTAAGGAAAGCAAACTGAAAGGTGCCTAGTTTCAGCAAAAAGAGGGTTTGTCTGGAAAAAAAAGAAAAAAAAATATTAAAAACAATCACATAGGTCAGAATCTCATTAGCAACCTTAATAACATTTTCTGGATACTGTCAACTGCAAAACTTTCCACTCCTGTAGCATGTGGCTAAAATCTGGGGAGGAACAGCTTCAAGATTAGTAAACCTTTCCAAGAATTACCCAGTGTTTATTCATCAAAGTCTCTACAAAAATAGCACATTTCTTATTCTGCAGCAACTACATACTAACCAAAGCTGGGCAAAACATGGTGTCTTTCTCTGCCCTGAAGCTGAGCAGAGAATCTCGAGCTGCATAACGGATTTCTGAACAATAATGCCACTTGCTCTTGCCCTGCTGCCTCACTCTTTCAGTTCTCTGATAAAATTGAGCAATTCAGCCTTCCTGCTCAGGCACTTCCTAATCCCATGGTAGACCAAGAAAGGGAATCACACAGACCTGGGTGGAAGGACTGGCAGTTTTTCAGTGCATCATACATACTGCCACGTAAGCATCTGCTTTTGCTCCTCTGCACTCTAATAGGAGAAAGGAATTATCTCTCCCTTGGCAAACTGCACAAGGCCAGGAGGATAGCTCAGGATTTCCTGACTTCTGTCAGTATAAACCATTCCCATACACAGTAATGTGGCCAGCCAGCATTAAAGACCACCAGGAAAGGGGGAGATGCATTTTGTAACAGAGGGCATGAAAGCTGACTGACCTGATCTCTCCTTCAGTCTTCACAGGACAAGCCATCTGCTACAGCTGGATCATGGTTTAGTCTATTACTGTGTAGGATTTCCCATACTGACTGTGATGTCTTCACTGCAGCTCCTTGGGCCCTTGAGGCTGCCATCAGAGATGCCTCAGCAGACTCAATAACATTTAGTATGCTACAGGATATAGCCATGCACCAAGAATTATAGGAATTGCTCAGTTAATATAACTAATAGCCACAGGATGATGAACAGCACACACACACACACATAGAGAGGCTTGCAACTGGCCAGCCACTTAGTGTGTGTGCCTTTTCAAAGATTTATTGTTCCCAAACCACTTTAAAGAATAATATGACAAGCAGTGCAGTCACTGCAACACTATGAGATGTTTTCCTTGTCAATGCAGATGTATCTTTCTTAACCATCAGACCTCTTCTGCTACACTCTCCCTATTGTATGGTTTGTTACTTTGGACTCATTATCCTCTGTACCTTGTTAGCTTCTCCAGGACTGGTTGATAGTGTATGGTGTTTTTTAAAGGATGAATCCTTCCCCTGAGGTAGCTCTCTGTTTCCCCAAAAGATACTTATGGGAGGAATATGAGACTGACATTTCTCTGGGTTAGCTTGCTCATATTTTTAAAAACTCAGTACCCTGTAATGGGAACAGATGGGAACAGGCTAGAAGTCAGAAGCAGACAGCAGATGGGTTTCCTGGTGCTACAGACACCAGAGGAGGAGCCCTAAGCCCTCTGCAGAGCATAAAGCCTTTTTTAAATTTTTTTTTTTCCAAGCAGCTGTGCTTCATTCCATCAGTAGTTGGCACTATCTAGCTCCTGAAAGGAGTCAATATCAGCTAATATCATCCTGGGTGAGCTGTCACTGGACTGATCAACACGAGGGCAGAGCAGAGGATCCTCTCCCAACCTCTGAGATACCACAACCTATACAGAGGGTGACAGAGACAGAAATACAAATATACTAGTGACAGGTTAGATTTTTACCACAGCTCTGTCCCATGGCATTTTTTTTAGCTCTGACTGCTGAATTAAGCCTGACCTAATGCCCTTGAAAATCAATAGGAGTCACTTAGATCTGTATCAGTAGTTGCTGATTTTGTGTCATTGTACAACATCCATTTTTGTGGATACATTTTTCAGCTGCTTTACCTGTTCTTCTCGGTACCCCCTGCATGTAAATAGTGTTATTCCATTAAAATAAAATTATGGAAACAAAAGTTTAAAGTCTAATACCAAATGAAGCCGTTTTTTAAAGAATTATTACAATTTTTAAATTTTTTTGCAAATGCATCACATATTTCTATGCTGCATTCTGTTTGCTGCTTTTACTTGACCAGACCATAATGTTCCTTCAACACTGATGTCCCTGCCCTCATAGAAAAGTTCCTGTCTTGCACGTTCAGTCCATCAGCTTTTGCTCTTAATGAAAGAAACATTCTCATACTCTGCCGATAGGAAAGCTGTGGGAAGCCCATGAGGTTTCCAGGCTGCAGAGCTGCATACAAATAACAGGGTGACACTAGCCAGGCCTCACCAGACAATGCCATTTAATTGAGATCAAAGCTTTCAAGGAATTACATCTAATTTTTGTTCTAAAATTTATTTTAATATGAAGTAGTTTTAAAGTAAAAATCAGAATGAAACATTTCCATTTTAAAGAAGTAAAAGAAATTTTTCTTTCATATTAATCTCAATTTGACAATTCTGCTTGTGAAAAATACCCAATTTTAAGGCATTTGTTTGCTTCTGGAATGAAAAGAAACTGAAATCTCAATTATTAGGTTTTTCTAGTGTAGAAATCCCTCCTCCCACACACCACTGCTTACTATAGAAACAGAAAAGAATGGGATTAATTGGAGATACATCACAGTGCTCAATCTTACTATGAGTGGGAACACTCCACTGAGTAAAACTGAGGGAGCTCATGCTCTTGACTCATGCAAAACTCTTCATTACTGAAACTAAATAAATTAGCAGTGGCATAGAGCCCCAAAGTGATGGCAGGGTTGAAAAGACAGGGCTTGAGAGTGACTTTCGGGAAGCAGGGAGGCCCTTTGCTGTAAGCCTGGCCTTGCCAAGTTGGCTGAACTCCAGCAGCCGTTTTCCAGCTGGGAAATCTTAAAGGGCAACTCACCTCGTGATGGGCACACCAGGGAGACAAAGGCAGCAGCAGCAGCAGGGACCCGTGCTGATCTTGAAGTGACCATTTTCAAACCGCCTGAGGAGCAGCTTTTGACCTCCACACTCTTTAATCATCATCAGCAGGAACTTGTGGATAACTATGGCAAAAAAACTAGGAGAGGAAGAAAATGCCAGCTTGAACTTGCCTGTGTGTCTCCTGCCTGCCAGTGCAGCCTTCTGTCCAGAGTTTTTACAGAAATCCTAGCAGAAGCTGTGAAAAACCTTCAGCTTTCCATCCCCTTGGAGGACCAGACTACCCTAACCTCACCAAAAAGAGAAATAAACTGAGGCACAGAATGCCTGTGGAATTTCCCAAAGCTACACTGGTGGCTGGTGGCAGAGTCAGTGTTAAACCACAAGCTTTTCTGGCCCAACTCATTATGGCCAGAAAATTTTTCTGTTTGTTATCTAGTCCTGACTGGTCCAAAATTTTCACAAGTACTATCTGTTCTTTTTTTTTTTTTTTTAAAAAAAAAACCAAACAAAACACAAAACAAAACAAAAACAAAACCCACAGTACTGACCAAACAACAAGAAACATGGCTAAATTAATCTATAAATCCATCACTGAATGTGCTGGCCCAGCCAGGGTGTGGTTCCTTGCAGCAGAAGCTTATCCAAGCATTGACTGCTGCAACCCCAACCTCTCCTTCCTTCACTAGCTGCACGTTCTCAACCCTTCCCAGGAAGGACAGATTGTGCAACTGCCCTTTCCTGCCTTTCCTGAACTCATTCAGGGAACTGACACACTCAAAGCCAACTCCACCAAATAAAAGAGGTCCTCTTGAGGACCTCAGAAGAGCTTGTTGTGCAGCTGGAGACTGTGAGTGGTGATGGATGCAAGTGAGGGGATATGGTCCTGCAGCTTGGGCAAGGAGAAAGGGCCCAGAAGCCTTAAAGCACCACAATAGTGGATCCTTAGAAATTCTGGGTAATCTGCATTACCTGCACAAATTGCTGCATGCTTGCTTGATCCCTACTGCTACTGTGTTTTCCCTCTTTTACTCTGCTCTCTTAGTAAATGCAGTGCAGCAAGGGGTGAGGCTATTCATGAGAGTCTGTGGTACTGTCCTGCAGTGGGTTCCAAAATCATCCCCAATGATGGGGAGTGCCCATGGCATCCCCCCCACCAGGCTCTGTCTACCAGGGCTGCACCACCAGCTCCAGAAAGCAAGGACCACGTCCCTCCATTCTTCTCTGTGCATGTCAGAGCTGTCACACACTTGTACAGACAGTGCTTTTATCAGTACAACTGTGGAACATTCCTACATCAGTAGACTCACTGGAGCTTCACTTGCCACCACTAACAGTGCAACTTCCAGTAGTAAAAATGCAGAGAAGTCATAGGTCAGAACCTCATTCCACGTGGGAAAGAAAGAGTAGTGCTTCAAAGCCACTGTCAATCTGAGGGAACAATTACGTGTGAGTCACACAGATCTTTCATGCTGAGGTACCCACAGTAGGAGACTGTAGCACTGGGAACTGCTTCAGCATCTTCCACCTCACAGAAAAAAAAGCTGCCAAGAGATTTCAACTCAAACCAAAAATTATTAAATTGTTAAATTTACAAAATGACTATGTTTACCAAGAGCAGCAGATGTTCAAAGGGAAGAAATTCTGGGTGGGGGGCAATGTCTAGAAAAAAACCAGAATACTCACATTGCTGCTGCAAAATCTGTAAACATTGTTGAGCGAGGAATCCACATCCCAATGCATGAAGCAGTAGCGATCACCTGAAGAGAGAGGGAGGAGGGTTGGACAAAGAGCAGAGATAAAGCAGGTTCATTCTATTTTCAACATACAATTTTATCTTTTTTCTACGATAACTTACTGGAGCTGCAGCATTAATCCAAATTATGATTGATCTTTTGGAGGAAGGGATTTTCTTGTAGATGTAGATTGCTTCCTCTATAAACACCACATCTGCAATTAGTGCCATCAGCGTCAGGATTGCAAAGAGAAATATCCCTGGTAGGTCAAGGCCTGCAGAAAAGAAAAAACAGAAATTTCTGACTTATTTCATAAGCATTCCAAACTTTTAATTCAATTACATAATCTCTGAAGGTCTTCTTAGCCTATTCCTGGGAAGCCATGCACTTATCCTTAACTACATAAATTGATTGTTGATTCCACAGGATGATTCAAATACCTAAACTTAAGTTCATGATTAAAGCTTTCCAGGATCCACAGACAGCATATGGGAAGAATATGACTTTATGTTCTCAAAGCATTATGATAAAGTCCCCTTCAGAAAAGTGAAATTCCGGGACAAATGTCCTTTGATTAATGTAAATATGTAACAGAATATAAAAAAAAAAAACATAATACAGAGAAATAAACACATATTGAGGGAACTTTTCCAGTCAGACTACGTTAAAAAATGCATATACTCAATTCTTTGCCACTGTTGTATGTTCATGGGCATGTTTGAGCACAACTTCCTTAAGTATGCAAACTTTTTAGAGGCTTGGTAAAAGTTTGTGGGACACACAATCAAGGTAAGGATAAGCCCCTGACAGATCTAGCTTGACATAATATTCGATGCCTTTACCAAATTCTTTTTTACTTCTCCCTTAATTCTGGGTACCAATTTACCCCTGGCTGATGGTTTTGTGATTCCCTTGACGCTGTGTATGGATAGAAACTTTTACCCATGGCTGGTAAGGTTTAAGTGGATTTTATCCCAAGAAAAGTGCTTCGGGAGACAAAATTAAGCATGAGTGGAATCATGCTTCATTTTGGAGAAGTTCATGCTCATCACTGGTACTAACTACCACTGTGGCACTAAAGGCATCCAAGTGATGCTGGCAAAGGAGAGCCTCTCCCACCTAACCTGCCTCAACGAACCCCATCCCTGCCAGGCTCGGTGCAGGCGGGCAGAGCCGTCCACGTCTCAGTCGACATCTCCAAACCACAGATGTCCCGGCGGGGTTAAGCCTGAGACCCGAGGCAGGTCTGCGTGCTGGGTCGGTGCTCGTTTTGTCAGGTACCAGCAGTCCCCGAGCTCTCCCCACCGAACACCCTTCCCCTCATCCCCCCGCCCCCCTCAAACCGCAAGCTCCGGGCTGGGGGGTGCGGTGTCCCCTCTCCCTTCCCCGAAGCCAGCAGCACCTCGGTCCCCTGCCAAGCGGAGAGACGGCCGGGATAGGGGACTGCCTGCCTCCGCCCAGGGGACTTCCTCGCCGGGGCAGAACGGCGGCGGGACAAGGGCAGGGGTTGGGGCACCCACCCCATCCATCCCACGCGGGTGGGTGCCGGGGGCGGCGCGGAGGCGGCCGGCGTTCCGCTAACAGCCGGGCAGGCCCCGACCCCCTCTCCCACCCCACTCCTTCCTTTCCCAGTCTCCCTCCCGCCTTTCCCGCGCTTACTGTGGAGAAGTTCGTGCGAGTAGGGCGGTTCGCTGACGCCGCAGGACGGGGGGACGGTACCGTTCGCTTCGCCCTCCATGGTGCCCTGGCAGTGCCGAGAAGACGGAGGGCTGGGGGAGGGGGGGTCGGTGGCCGTCGGACGGTCCCTGGCGAGGGCAGGAGCCGGGATGCGGAGCCCGGCTGCTCGGGGCTGCCGCGGAAGGTTAATGATTAGCCCGGGGCCGGGCGAGCGGCGGGAAGGGCCCGGCCTCCACGCTGCCTCCTGGTGCCCAGCGGCCCCGGGCACCGGCGGGGTGGACAGGGCCGAGCCCGGGGTGGCAGCGAGGCCACGTCGTTCCCCACGCCATCTGCGAGGAGATGCGTCCGGCTGTACCCGGCGCTCGGCTTCCCTGGAAGGGGTTCATGCCAAAGGCAATGAGCCTCCGTCTCCGTCTCCTCTCTTCAGAGGGCATCAGGGCACCTGGAGACGGGTCCCGCACGGCGGAGGAGGGATGGGGAATCAGCCGAGGAGCGGGCTGGGCGCCCCGGTGCTTTCTCCGCTTTCACCCCAGCCCCGCCAGAGCAGCCCTGAGCAATGCGCTTTCTGCAGGGGCCTGTGGAGGCAGAAAGTTGCTCTTTAGCAGACGTTCAAATGAGTTTGGGTGGAGCCTTTCAACAAAGACTTCCCAATAATCTTGGTTGCAGTGAGGTGAAAAGCTGCACCGTCTTCTTCGCTGCCCGAAGGACAGCATACGGAGGGTAGGAATGCACTGAGGGGTTCTCCACTCTCCCACATGTTTAACTTGCTCGAAAGATCCTTTCTGCAGCCTGGGCCTTTTCAGGTTGTTACCAGGTGAAGGGCGGGAGTAATGAAATGATGGAGTTTGGTGACCCCATGGGGTTGATCTCGATAGTCAGCCTGAAACCTGGCTGCAAGAAGCAGCAGAGGGATGGTGACAGTGAGGGGTGACGAAACAGCAGCTGACATGCAGTTTCATGGGCAGGAGGACACTTCTAACTACCTATGCAATGATGAGCTATTGCCATTCAGGAAAAAAGAATTTGGGACCGCAGTGGGTAATTGTCAGAAATGACAGCATGGGAGAAAATGCAAAGGTGTGCCTGGAGTTAGTGAATAAAGAAAGGGACAGAAAACTTAAAATAGACATAGAAGCCTCCCTCCATCATCCATTACTTTAACAAACTGGGGGAAAGTGGGAAATTTAGGGACTGTGGGACATTCATAGGCATCATAGGCTCCTGTGGTAAGATTTGCCATCTTACAGTTTTCACAGGACTCCTAAAGATTTTATGGGAAAGACAGGCTGGACACTGGAATGCTGCCAACAAGAACAGAGGGATGCATAGCAGAGCTCAACTGCTCAGTGGCAAACAGCAGCAGGTCCTCATCTGAGAAAAGGCAATCCCTCCCATGCAGCAGGACTGGGGAGCAAGACAGATGAGGGTACTGGCAGCCTGTTCTGTTACTGTCAGGAGGCTTTAGTTGCCTCTTCTTTTGAGTCACCAAAGCCACTTCTTTTGAGTCCTTAGCATTGCTGTCACTGTCCCACTGCATTGAAAGGTGAAGAGGAGAGCTTTAACCATTTTAACCAGAAGGGATGCAGCAGTAACACCCAGTAACTGGGTGTTAGAAGGTGGCATCTGCCCAGTACTCACAGGCTACCCTGGGCATACTCCATCCAGCAAATCTGCTGCTGCTCAGCTTAAGAAAGGTACCAGCAAAATTCTTCAAATGTTGTTCCATCTATTTGGAAGTCTGTTTACTCATCCTGAAGAAACAGTTGCTAGTGGAGAGGGAAATAGCTTTAGTATACCATGCATTTTCTACTCTTTACTTGGTTTTTTCAGCAAATTTTTGTAATGTTGTTACATATTCTGAAACGTGACCAAAAGCTCAAGTTAGGATTTGCTGAGATTGAAAGATGGCCCAAGACGTTTGAAAGTTCTTGAGCAGAGAAAACAGCATTCCCATCTACTGCTATTTTGGTTGACAGTTCCATGTATTACCCGAAAGCTAAAAATAAATCATAGAATAGAATTATAGAATCAGTTGGTTGGAAAGACCTTCCAGATCATAAAGTCCAACCATCATCCCAACACCACCAGCCCACCAGAGCATGTCTTCAAGTACTATGTGCACATGCTTTTTGAACACTTTCAGGGACAGTGAGTTCACCACTTCCCTGGGCACCCTGTTCCAAATCTTTCTTTAAATATATTTTTCCTAATATCCAATCTTAACTTCTCTGGTGCAACTTCAGGCCATTTTTTCTCATCCTATCATCAGCTGTGTGGGAGATGAGACCAATCCCTACCTCATTACAACCTTCTTTCAGGTAGTTGTAGAGACCAGTATGGTCTGCCTTCAGTCTCTTCTTTAGACTAAACAATCCCAATTCTCTAAGCTGCTTCACATAATACTTGAGCTCCAGACCCTTCACCAGCTTTGTTGCTCTTCTTGGAATATTCTCTAGTAACTCAATGTCCTTCTTGTAGTGAGAAGCCCAGAACTGAACACAGTACTTCAGGTGCAACCTCACCAGGGCTGAGTACAGGGGAGCCATCACCTCTCTGGTCCTGCTAACCACATTATTTCTGGTTCAGGCTAGGATGATGTTGGCCTTCTTAGCCACCTGGGCACACTGCTGGCTCATATTCAGCCAGGTGTCAACCAACACACCCAGGACCTTCTCTGCCAGAGCTTTCCAGCCACTCTCCCAGCCTGCAGTGTTGTCTGGGGTTGTTGTGAATGAAATGCAGGACCTGACACTTGGCCTGGTTGAACTTCATGCAGTTGACCTGTTTCCTGGGAACCCTTTTTGAATGAGGCAGGTTTGTGCTTTTGCTAAAGAAATTGACATGTTAAGTAAAGAAGTGACAAAACTCATGGCTATTTTACCATACTTAAAAGAAATCCAAAATTTGCTTGGACTTCAGAATTTCTTGAAGAATTCACACAGTAACAGTTCTGGTTTTGACAGATGTTAGTCATTCAGAAATATCATTTTGCAGCAAAGATTGCAGCATACACCACTGGACACGGTGTTAGAGAGTTTCCTGTCTCAAACCTATAGAAAATTAACATGTTAATTAAAGATTAATTCTCAGCTGCTGTTGTAGAGATCCATCCTACTCTCTCTTCTACTGGAGTCTCTTGCACAGAATAGCCCTCTCTGCACTGGTGTCCACACCAACAGCAAACTCTTTAAATCCCCAGGAGACTGAGTACATTTTCCTCTCTGCTTCACTATTCCAGTTTGTGCTTCAAGCTTTTACTTCAAGATGTGATATTTGCAAAAAAACCCAAACCAACAAACCCAAAAAACCAAACCAAACCAAACCAACAATAAAACAAACAAAAAAGACCCCACCCCACTGTCAGCAGTAGAAAAGTATTTATAAATAGATCTCCTATCCATTCAGATGCACCAAGAGTTTTTCACAGTTCCTGGGAATAAAAATGAGCTGTGAACACTTCCCTGCCTCTGTTTAGCATGAGCTTCCCCATGTTCATCCCTTTCCCAGGCTCTGAAGGAGTATGTCCCTTTGCTTCTAGCAGTGTGCTCTGCTTTTAAAAAGCACTGCCAAAGTTTATCTGTCTGCCATGTTTATGATGACTACTGCATTTTTGTCTGCCTCCCTGCAGGAATAACTGGATCCCCTGAGCTCTGCTGAACAGGATGCCTGCTGTGATCACTGCCCCCATGGTGTGCAGTCTGGAGGAGCTGATGCCATCTGTGGTTTCTCCCTGAAGGAAGCATCCTGGCTTTCAGGAGGTGATGACACAGCCCATCTATCCTGTATTGGTGGGCCAAGCCAAGCCTATAGACAGGAATCTTGATGTCAGCCCTGGCTCAGAAACTGAGCAGGAGGAGGCTGCAGGCTGTCTCACAAGACAAGCTGAAAGCTCTGTCCATAGTGTTATATAGGGTAGGCTCATGTCTTTTGGTTGGAGGGAGGTATGGCAGACATCATCATCATCATCATCATGAAGGCAGATGGGAAATACAGTCAAGAACCTTTCCTGGAGGGAAAATTATGTATGTTCAGTTGAGTTCAAGCTAACAAGACAAGCTTGTATTAGAGAAATAAATCAACTAGTTTCAGTGCCATAGGATTGTACATGAGACTTCTCATAAGTCTGGATACGTAGCCAACTAAGAAAAGTCAGCCAAAATTGTCAGCTTCTAAAGGTTTAAAAATAAATCCTGTTTCTCAACTGTAGCATATTATACAGCTGAACTTAGATGCAGCTTGACCTTTTCCACTATAAAGCCATTGACTTTTCAACTACTGCCAGTAATTAACTACCCGTTTCAGAAAAGGTGGTTCATTAATTCAAGAGAAGAAATATCTATATCACTGTGAAATTAATGATGGGATTTGCTTGTTATTTGGATCGTGTCAGCAATTGTAAAAATAAATACAGTGACTACAATGAAATAAATTAAGATAACAAAACTAAATTACAATTTTTGTGCCTACTCAGATGGAGACATTTCTTCATGAAAAAGAATATCAGTTGTGCCAGAAATGTTACATTTGTGCTTTTAGGAAGAAAGTTTAGACAAAGGCTCTTGTCAGTAGAGAGGCAATAAAAGAGTAAAGAGAGAGGCTTTCATTAAATCTGAAGCTACCCAGTTTGATTTTATCTCACTTCCACAGGAGCAAATCAGTTGCTGGCAGTTAATACAGGGGAGAAATATAAAAAGGCAGAATCAAACTATTATTTTTGTTATGTATTGTTTACACTTTCATCTAGATACGAATAATTATTTGTCTTTTCTTACCTTTTTAAAGTAATTTATCAGCAATTGTATGTGGCAGGAGAACAGGAAGGAAATTCACTGTACTTCATAGTAGAACAAAGAGCTGAAAGAACCTTGTCAAATTAAGACCCCCAAATTGGTGGTGAGTGGGGTAGCCAACAATCAGCATCCTGAGAGAGAATAGAGGCAGGTAGTTCATTTTCTCTGCCATTGCTCTGATAAAGTACCTATATTTGATTGCAGGGCTTTTCAGCAATGGAAGAAGTTTTTCCCCAAAGGCGTGTTGATGAGCAGTAAGACAAATATGTCTTAAGGACCAAGTAAGTGCCACTTTGTGAGCATCTCATATGTGTCCAAGGGCACTGATGGGCAAAGACAAACCTCACAGATCTTGAGCACTAAAAAGAGTAGATTGGGATGAAGAAGTTCTTTCCCTAGGGTGAATTTCTGTAGACGTTTCCTTCACAGTCTTGACTTACAATCCCCAGCTTCAAAAATGCCAGTTAAGCTGAACCAAAGCTTCTGATAAGAGAAGTGATTTTAAAAGATTTGTTGACAGGACACTATTTTTAAACTTTGGATTATGTGGTAACATTTAAATTTGACATTTCCTATGTGAACTGTTCTGCATCTGCTGTTCAAAGCAAATTTTGAAACAGGAAACATTTGGAAACTCGCTAAAATAAAAGTGATAGAAATCAAAATGTAATGTTTCAAAATCAGGAAATTTAACAAACTGATTGTTTGTTTATAGAAGTTTCTGCTTTTCAGCTTAATTCAGGACACCAGACCATAAGTAAAGCTAAGGACCTCAGTATTGAATAGGATTAAAAAAAGATGAGAACCTCTTTATGGCATAGGGTGTGTAGACTCAGGATGACTATGCTTGAGACGATGTATTAGAGCTGTTTGCTGGAGGGGAGAGGGGGATTCTCTTTAGAAGTTACTGGTGTTATTCTGACTGCAAGGCAGCATCTCAGGCACACTGCCATTGGTGAGTAAGTCTGCTTTTTCCACAACAGTCAGGTGTGGGGCAAGACAGATCATGCATTTCTTTCCACAGGCCTTAACAGGACAGAAATATTTTTTGTTCTTTCTGTATTGCTGTCACTGGGAATAAAAAAAACACAAAACAATACTAGAAGCCAGAAATGCACACACAGTAGTAAAACTGTAATATAATAATAATAAAAAAAAACAGAACACCCTTCAAAATTAGAGGTGTGTTGTTTTGTGCAGCAAACAGACCACCCACTAGCAAGCAGGGAGAAAATAACGTGCATGTATGAATGCAAAATGTTGTCAGTGCTGGGTTTAGGTCAGTAGGCTGGGACCATACAGAATTCTGAACTGTCTAGCTACAAAATCAGTGCTACAGCCTGAAACTGTGTTTTTTACCTTTATATAAACACAGCTTGTGAAATTCTGAAGCTCAGGTATGCAAGAAAGGCTACAAATAAAGGCTGGGGATCTTGGATTGTGTGTTTATAGATATCTGTTTCTTCTCCCTCCAAAATAAACTTTATTTCTGACTGGTCATGCACTCCTAAGGTTTTGCTCCTGTAAGTAATTACTAGAAATTAAGAAAGTTAAGGTCAGGGGGAAAAAAAATGTTGTTTTCAGTTTGGTGTTATTTGAAAGCTGCCTCAATTCTACAGCTTTCTCTACATGAATGGGAAATTCATGGTTTAAAAAACATTAAAAGGCCATATGTGAATTTGCACTGAGCTGTGAAGGTGAGAGAAGAGCACAAACATCCTGAAAATGGCATTAAATTACAAATTTTTATCCTGCAGTTCATATATAAGGATAGGCAACAGGAGCAGTGAAAAGATTCTGGTAGAAGAATGCCTGGAATACAAGTTTGTCTGGAAAGGAAAAGCAAAAGATACACTGTCTGCAGGTGAAAACTGGAAATTAGGTGTCAGACAAATACCAAAACTGGGCAAGAATAACTGGATGGTCTGAGATGAAGTAATATACAGGTCACAGTGAACCAGCAAAAACCCTATGAAACTGCTATGAACAGCAAGAGTGAGAGACTGTGTGGCTGCCTCCAACACACCCCTTTCATTGTGCAAATGCTTCCTGTACCTCTCAGACAAGTGAATTATTCTTATACTTTTCATATTTGAAATGTATCATCTTCCAATGCTTCCTTCAAAAGTAGCCACTGAATTAAAATGTTTAGCTTTGCTTGCCAAAATTGTTATGATTTATTCCAAAGTATAGGGGTGATGGCCTCTTTTATGGAGAGGGAGAGATTGCATAATTGTATTAGCTGGTATTTGTATTAGCCAAACACAGGTTCAGATCAGCTTATTCCTTGACCACAATGAGCCACAAATTACTATAAATATTGACATCCTATCAGCAGCTGTCACATCATCTCAGCAACTGTCAGGAGGTACCACTGTGACTGTCCAAAGAGCAAAGTGGAGTCTGTAATATGGTAACATAAAGTAATATAAAAAGTCATCACCAAATAATTGAAAGAATGGGCTCATTACCCACTGGGGTAAACAAACAGCATCACTGTAGGAAGCATATATTTATATTTAGAAGTTTCATTTTCTCTGCACTTCTGCCCTCTCAAGCTTTTGAATGGAATCTGATAGCCATCATTTCTGATGCTTTAAACAAATATGCTACAAAAATGCTGCCTTCTCCTGATGCAGCTTTGCAGAAGCAACACTGACATATTCCTGACAGTGTTAGCTCTCATGATGCATTTATAGGGAAGATTATGCATTAAGCAAATTTGCAAAGACCTGCCAGAAATGAAAAGCAATTTGAAGTGGAATAGGTATCACAAGTATTGGCATCTACTCTCTGTGGATCTGGATCTTATCTGAGTGCAGTTTTCTTTCACTCCTCGCACACATTCATCCTACTTAGTTCAGGGTGTTAATTTGTCATCCTTTTCCATCTGGAGTAAATACACAGAGAGGACATACGTGCATATCCTGAGCTGAGACAGGCTCACAGACACTCAGTGTGATTGTGAGTTAGGGCTTCAGTTTGCAGAGCCAGAAGACTGCAGAGCAGGACTTCCAGGGCATCTTATCTGGCTTTACTCGGGTGGGGTTTCTTTGGGAAAGGCTCAATACCTGTGTCATTAGGTGAAACTCAGAGCCTGTCTTTCCATTAGGAAGCAAATTCAGTGTCTGCCAGCAGGCAGCTTGGGAGTTCCTGGCTGTGTCTTTCAAGCTAAGAAAGAACTTCTGCCTCCAAATGTCAGAGTTTTGGTACTCCTGAATTTCCAGAAGGTCCACACCTGACCCTGTGGGAGAGCAGGGTTAAAAAAGATACTTTGAGGTGGCTCAGCTATGGGTAAGTACACCTTGTACATCCCACTGGTGCAGCTTTGGTGAAGGTAGCCTGACCTACCCTAGACACAGCCTGGCAGCCCTTCCTCATTGAGCTGCTGGTGCTGTGTGTGGCAGACATCACAGCAAAGTGGCATCAGCTGGTCACAGGCAGGCTTGTAACCTCAGAGGAAGACATCACCCACACACAAAGCAGCAACATGAACAATTATTCTAGCACTTCACAGTAAACTCAAGAGGGGTGGGAAGGCTGAAGAGTAGAAGGAGTGGTGCATGCAATGGTTCTGGGGAGGGCTGGGACCTTGAGGGTGCAGACTTTGGGCTTTCACCCAGCAGCCAGCAACTGAGATTCAGCAGAGCAGCCGTGTGTCTCCAAAGCTTCCCTGCTGTCAGCCTACTCTGAAGTTAGCAAGCTGATTTCCATGGCATTTATGTATACCTGCAGCAGCATATCCCAGATGTCCACCTTGTTTTAGTATCAGCAAAGCCTCTTTTAATGTCTGTCCCCTATCTCCCAGACAAACCTGTCAATCTAAACACACGTGCTTTATCAAGGTGAATATCACCAGCATCAGTTTCAGGAAAGAAGGAGATGCTTTAGAGCAACTAGGAACTGTCCAGCTGGCCATTTTATTTCTTGAAACATAATTTAAACAGCTGTTACATACTCCTCTTATATTTCATAATCTCATCAGAGGACATGTAATAGATATACTCTAGAGTTTCTGAGGGGACACAGAAAGAAAAAGAAAACCAGATGTTTCGCATGCTACCAGAGGCAAATTTATAGGAAGAGATAAATGTATTAGCCTGACTTAAGAAAACTGGTACAAAACAGGAAAGCTTTTCAGAGCCATCAGAGACAGCAGTCTGTCTCTGACATTTTGATAAAAATATTTGCTTCCCTAACAAAATTTATGACTCAAGCACAGCAACCTTAGGCAGCTTTTAAAATGCAACTAGGCTCAGCTGGCAAAAGCAGTTTTAACATACTAAGAGGCAGCCCCTAGAGAGACTTTTCTGTAGATCCTTTTCTTTGTTTCATAAATCCATGAGCTATTTTCAGATACTGGTTACATTCCTGCTAGCCTCCTTCTCTCTTTGCCTCATTTTTTTATTATTTTATTAGACTATCTTTTTGGTTTACAGGATAAATTCTTTGTGCTAATGTGTAAGTTGCAAGGTGTGTGGTCTGAGACCCAAGCAAGCTTTCCTACTATTGCTTGGCAGTTCCCATGGCAGCACCTGTTAGCTCTCTCTTACTGTAACATCTTTCTGATTTACCTCCACTTGCCTTTCTATTACCTCCTCTTGCCACCAATTTCCTTTTTCTTAGCATCTGACAAGTTGACTAGCACCTTCATACAGCAACTATCACAACTCCCCCAGCATCTTTCAGCCCTTGCTGGCAGCTGAATAATATGGTATCTGTCCAGTTTCAGAACTGTCATTCCCACATAATGATTTTCAGGGAATAATTTATTTGATACCTTTTGTTTCTTTTTCTGCTGTCTCACAATTCTGTGTAGTCACCTTACAGTTTCTCCAATATTTACTCCCCAGCAATTCGTTCTGACTTTGTAAGTGGAAGCAAGAAGCTGAATAAGTTCTACTTGAAAGCTGAGCTGTTTATTTGGGAAGGAGGGATGTTCAAGTCTCACAATAGAAAATTATTGTCTTGTTTGACTGACAGGTAATATTTAGGGTCCAGTTTCTGCAGGGCAAACATTTTCATGGCCTGAAAGTAATGTGTATAAACACTTTACAACAATTGCTTGGAATTTGCTAGGGTTGAAAACACATCTGTAAAAGTAAACCTGTGAAACACTTGCAAAAAGCCACATTGTTACCTCTCTGAATAAAGTACCGAAACTCCATAGTTCTTGCTATTTTTCTTGAAGTCTCTCATTTTCTGCAAGAATCTCACCTTTTTTCACAAAAGAAAGGTCCATTTAAAAATATTTTATAATTGGAAATATAGATAGATATTGGAAATATCTATATCCTTGAGACAAAAAAAAAAAAAAAAAAAAAAAAAAAAAGAAAAATTGCAAAACAACAACAAAATCCCCAACAGAATAGAATAAAAAGTATGTGTCTAAATCTCATAATTCACAGCTTAACTCTATACAATAGATTACTGAAGAAAATTTATTCAAACCAAAAGCATGGTTTTAATGATTTTTGAGCTATTTTTGCAGCACTTGAATAACCTGTTCATTTTTAAAAAGTCACGTATAATGCCTCTGGTGTTTAAAAATAGATAGACATAAACCAAAGCATTGTTAAATGCTCAGTATGGCTCCCCAAATGCGTTCAGGTGCTTCTGTTTCTGCAGTTCTGGAAGAAAGGGTGTTCCTTTGCTTTTCCTTGCTTTCTGCCTGCAGTTCCCACTGCCTGTAGTAGCCTTTGTGGAAGCTCTATCCCACTGGAAAGTTATTGACCTGCATAAAAATGTGTGGAGCTGAGACTGTCCCTAAGAAGCTGTGATGCTGCAAAGTCAGTAACATTTTCAGGAGATTAAAGATATGCCTGTGCCCAAGGAACTCGCTTCCTGTGGAGAGCATCTCTTCCAGCTGTGTTCCAGTACCAGTTCTCCATCCACCCCAATTATCCATCTGCAGGACAATGAGGAAACAGCAAATGATGTTGTCTCAGTGGTAACACCACAGTCGTGCTGGGTTACACAGAACTGGAGGCAGGCTGAGGAGGCAGGATGGCACCTCCAGGAGGAGATCATCTAGTCCAACCCTTGCTCAGGGCAGGGTCAGGGAGAGCAGGTGGCTCCAAGCTGTGTCCAGCTGAGATGATGCTCTCTCCAAGGATAGAGACTCAAAACCTTGCTGGGTAACGTGTGCCAGGACTTGATCAGGCTCTCAGGAAAGATGTGTCTTGTTATGGAATCTCCTGTGTTTCAGTTTGTGCCTGTTGCTTCTCATCCTGTCACTGGGCATCACCGAGAAGGGTCTGGCTCTATAATCTTTATGCCTCTATAAATATTATAAGGTATTTTTATATACATACACACCACCACCACCACCAAGAAATACTATCAGGTATTTTTATACATGGAGATGATCCCACTGTATCTTCTCCAGTCTGAGAAGGGAAGGGAAGGGAAGGGAAGGGAA